>NW_003805426.1:367539-423954 GCF_000255335.2 Galendromus occidentalis
ATCGGCCCCCTTGGCCCCCCCCCCTCGAGTACGCCACTGATTGCCCGCGACTTTCAAATGCGCCTTCCACTTACTAAGCGAGAATTCTCGCGCCGAGCGCTAAGATCGTCGCTTTCTAGGGACCGGCTAAACCAGTTTTCGGGCACGATGAACCGCGTGGTTTGGCATCCCGAACAACACGCCATAGCCCAGTATGAGTATCATTAGGCTGTTGCGGGTATCGTGAACTATCATCGGGAGAGGATTTTTAGGGGAGCCGGTTTCGGAGAGAGACTGTATGCCCTTGGAAGCCCATCCAGAGGGACTTCGAGGAATTCCGGCGAGGAACGGTCGACACGATCGAAGCAGAAGAAAACAAGCCAACACTGATGCATACTCTTCAGCGACACGCTGCCGGCGAAGCCTGTGACCAAGGATTACGACCAGGTCTGCCGGTATACCGCGTGCTCTCGACTGCGATGAAACAAATCTATGAATATCACCTCTTCTGCGCTGGGTAATCACCAGCTCTATGCATTATCAGGCTAATTTTGGCACTTGTTCATCCCCGGGTTCTGTAATTGACAAGGTTCTGGTTCTGGGACGTTCTGGAACCGACAAGGGAGCGACGGCATATCATACTTCATTCAAGTTTCGGCTGTGCGTGATTGATCTCTATCGATTATTCGTTTATCTGCACAGATCGGATTCTCACGGATCACGGAGAGTCTGAATTGAGGCAGACAGGAGCCTCGAAAGGCGTTGGGGAGGCGATCGAGAGCCGACCAAAAAATTTGATTCCGGTTCGGCCAAGGGCCAAACCGGAGTTCGCGTAGAACTACAGAGAGTTAGTTTGTTGGAAATGAGTAGAATATCAGAATGGGTCATTCAAGCTTGCGATTCATGGAATACCGGCGGTTTTGAAGACAACTTTCCCTGAAAAAGTTGGCTGTTTCGCGGGATCCTCATAGGTAAGCAGTAAATCGCGGATTTCATCGCGAATTCCGCGATGGAAGCGCACCCCTATCCATGCCTAATCGTCAACACTGAGAGCGACAGTCGGCCAGCAACTCGGACTAAACCCCCTCCAGAATCCGGTTACATACACTTGTTTTGATTATGATGAAACCGCTATCTATTCCAATAAGCTCTCTCGCTAGAGAGCCGCCTCGGCATGAAGTAACATTTCTCCAGAGACGCTCAACCAGCGGCGAGGCGCGTAGGCACCCAATGGTTCCCATGCCTCTCATTCCAGGCTCGCTGATTGGTTGACTCCGATGATCTTTTTCGATCGTATCCGAAAAGAGAGAGTGAGGAGTAGCAGCGCACGCACTGTTTTGCGATCGAAAGATATATCGTCCAGCAATCCGAGGGCTCATTCTCAATTATTCTTCGACTGCGCTGTGTCCTCTCTCGGACGCATTGCTTGATCAGCCCTATACCGCTTTCCGTTATCAATGACAATGACTCATAGTCTCATAGTCTATCCCACCGTACGCATCATGATACAGTGGTACCTCAACTAACGAACGATTCGACTCATGATCTTCTTTTTGAGAGGAACTCGTTCCGACTTACGAACATCGATTCGACTTGCGACCGATTTCACCGGGACGAATGCCTCGACTGAAGACCATTGATTCAATCCACGAGCGGTTTCGACCTGTACCAAAAATAACCATCCCCAGAGTCATATCGGGAACGGCGATCTCGGAGCGCTCGCCATTTCGCACCTTCACGCCGGAATGTCCAACGTGCTTCGCTTGCACATGCCCGCGCGAACTTCGCGGTCCTTTTTCCCCGCTCGGAGCGGATCAATCGCTCCAATATGCGCTCCTGGGATATTCGGTTTCGACTTTTCGACTTACGATCGGTCTCCGGGAACGGATTAAGATCGTAAGTCGAGGTACCACTGTATATCAGTATCGAGGAAATGTCGAAAATGCGAGCTTCAGCGCCGTCAGTTATTCACAATATTTCGGCATGTCTCCTCTAGGCTGGACCACACCGCCAAAGACTGACGTCCCGGGTACCTGCATATTCGGTCAACAGCCGAACTCGGCATCATGCCACAACCCGCGGCAGGGGCGTCGATACGATTACGCGGGTTTGCTCAAGAATCAACAAAAGCCCAAACCACTCGAACATCCGTCAATCAATGACTTCTAGCGCCAGGCAGCCGTCGGCCGTGAACTTAACCCAAGCACCATATGATGAATTTTGAATTTTGGTCTCTTTTCGCGCGCATCCGGTGCTAGAAGTTGACAAGCGTTTCTGCAGTACGGGGTTGCGTAAATGGTGGTGTATACATATTCTGAGCTCTGTTCGTAGGTCCTCCACCCTTTGAGCGGTTTTTCCGAATACTTTGACACCGATTCCTGTTTGACGAATAACGGTCACTTCCGTTGCACGAGATGTTCACCGATGACTCCTCTAGCGAGCGCAATGACGTAGTTCTACATCAAAAGACGGGATGCAGCACCGGCGAAAAGGTGAAGCAGAAAAATGTCTGAGCTTGAGCCCTCCGATTGAGACTGCGACATCGTTCATGCTCGCTCGAATGACGGGGAGAGACAAGCCCCGAAGAAATTCACGCTCCAAAGCGATTCGCCCCCAATCTGGAATTCACCCGGGTTCAGTGAATCATTCTTTGCTGAAAGCAAAGGAAACAGCTGAGGGCGAACACAATTCTTGGTTCACATCACGCCTCGATCTGCGGTCAAGCAAAGGTCGCGATCTGAAATGTTCTAGTCCGTATCGCTCAACTGTGCTCTATCTTCCTTTCTCTCATTTGCCGGCCTAGAAGCTAGTAGAGGCAACCGATTTCGATTCGACGTATCCGGTGGCTTTTAAGCCGATTGCCCCGACTGAACGGCTCCCACAATTCCGGTGCGCATGACTGAGAAACAGACGACTCGAGTATTCGGTGCGGCTCCTTGTTGGTTCTCAGTACTCCTTGTTGGTGGATGTTCATTAAGAGACAGAAAGCTAGGCGATATCCCTGCGCACGATGTCCGAGTGTTCGGGGTGAAAGGACATCTCCTGTTCCATCCGAAGACGTACGAGTCCGAGGAGGAGAAAATTCTTCGCGGTGCCCTCATCATCGGGATTTACAATGCTACTCGTAGCATCAAGTCTTCTGCCAATGCTCCTCCCGATAATATCATCGGAGCTCCCTCTGCCACGGTGTACTTCCAATCTGGCGAATTATTGCTGCTACAAAGTACCCCTGTGAGTTTATCGAGAACACTCGCCTCACCGAATATAGTGGAGTCATGGAGATTTCCATGCCTCGGTCGAGATGTTCAAGTAGATGACGAAGAAATTGCCGATCTTGGCTCCCCGGAGTCACTTCGCGACATCTCTTCCAGCTCTCTCTCTACGACCACAGGCTTCGAGCTCCGTTGTTTCACAAATGAGTCGAGGACCATTGGTGACACGACGAGTCTCGAGGGTGAAAATGAAGACGCAATCCCTCTGAGCGACATTCCGCGAAGTTCTAAGGAAGGGCGTTCGGACTCCGGTGGATGGACTCGGGCATTCGAAATCAAGTTCAGGAACAGGAATGTCACCACGATGACGGTGCGCTCATGTGGTTCTGTCTCGCATTCCTTGGCGATTCATAGAGCACTATCTGTAGTGATTCGTGATGCCTCGACTTGTAGATCACATCTAGAATCTATACGCTAAACTGATCTTGCAGATTCACTGTTCTACCGCATCCCCGAACGTGCGATCGTTGCTGACTTCTCTGAGAGTTTCCAATGTTCGATTGTTGAGGTACATTAACTGCGAAGTTCCTCGGGGGAATCTCTCATACTCAGGAATCATCGGTGAGACCTTCAAGCTCCATCTTCTTCGACGCTCTCGTCGTCTTACTTTCTTCGATCATGGCACAGTCTTTCCTCTTAGCCTGGGAGCATTCGTCCTCCGGGTGAATGAATGTCCTTCGAAAGGCTCCTGTTTCGAGAGCTCGAATTCCGCCATTCGAATCGTCGAGATGCGGAGCAACGCTGCACTGTATACAGTCGAGCGCTTCTTTGAGAAATTGGTCTAGGTATCTCCGTCCTATGAAGCAAACTTTGTGGATACCTATCGAGCCGAGTGATGGCTATGATGAGGAAACCGTTGGCGTCGGCGGGGGGATCCAAGGGAGCTTCTCTTATTCGTCGGGAGCTCTCCCGACCTCTCACCCCCTGTCCTCCTCGTTCCTTGATGATAAGTGAATTTCGTTTGCAGACTGGAACAAGGTGCCACTTACGTATATGGATCTCAGCAATCCGCGGAATGTGCCTGGTGGAGTACTGAAGCGTGAGCTCTTCACTGGAATCTCCTCAAGCATCATGAGCTTTAACCTCGACCTGGATCTCCCGTATTCAACCTTCGACTTGAGCGATGACTTCTTCCAAGACTTCAAGACTCTTCGCCGGCTTTGGCTCAATTTTACGACAACGAGGATCCCATCGAGTCTCCAAATCCCGAAGAATCTGACTACGCTGCACATCATAAGAGCTCGAATATCGGAAATCACCCCGGAACAATTTTCGAATTTGAGTGCTTTAGAATCATTGGAAATCCTTCATGTGCCCGCCGTGCGGATCGCTCCCAGATCTTTCGCGAATCTTCGCCGCTTGTCTACCCTAAAGTTGTCTGGGATGAAAGCAACAGAGATCCCTGCGGAGATCTTCCTCGGTCTCAAGATCCTCAAGGTCCTAAAAGTGTCTCATTGGTTGGATTTGAAGACAATCGATCCGAACACGTTCGTCCACACGCCGTACATGGCCTTCCTCACATTAGATTCCCTGCCAAAGCTCCAAGACCTTCCCCGAGGCCTTTTCAGTAGTTTCAAACATGCGAGAAGCATCGATATCACTCGCTGCGCTCTGAAGCGAATACCAACGGATATCTGGCCGTCGAGGGAGCGAATCGACCCAAGGGTCTCCAAGAGACGTCCATTTCGCGAATACAATTCGACTCGACTCAACCTAGCCGGGAACCTAATCGAATCCATTTCATCGAATGATTTGAGTAATTTGACATATTTGACCCATCTCGATCTTGGGAATAATCGGATCAAACTCATAGAGAACGGTGCATTCGACAAACTAGAACTCTTGCGAACGATAATATTGAGCGGAAACCAGCTGGTGAGCTTCGGCTCCTCGCGCGCCTTGATCAGTGCACGGAACCAGCACATAGAGAAACTGATCCTTCGAAACAACCGGATCGAGGCTTTCCCAAACATCTCCTTCAGCAAGCTGGCCAAGTTCGGCGTTCTCGATCTGAGCGATAACCTGATAGACGAATTCACTGTGCCTCTCTTCATGAGCGTGAATACCACGGTCCTGCTGAAGAACAACCGACTCAGATTGGTGACCATGCGTCACTTCGAGGGTCGAGCTAACGACAGTCACATTTTCTTCATCGATAACAACCCCTTCCAATGCGACGGGCACAACTACGATTTCCTGAGTTATCTTCACGGCATGAGTTCCGAAGTCGCCGACTTCCGAAAGTTAGGCAATTGCTTTTGCGAAAACACGACCGAGACGCTTCTCGACGTGAACATCCGTGACCTCTCCATCAGATTGGAAAGTTGCACCGATGAAGAGTCCTGTGAATGCCTCCGCTTCCCCTGGAATAAGACGACCAGCGTGCGATGTCGTCATGGAGGCTTGGAGAGAGTTCCTGATCTGCCCCTCGGGGTGACCGATCTGGACTTCGAAGGCAATGCGTTGACTGTTTACCCTGAAGGAATACGCAGATACCCGGAGCTTCGGTTCGTGAATCTAAAGCATAATCAACTGTGGAACATCGACAAGGTGTTCTCGTCCGCGCCGCCCAATCTAGAGGAGCTCCATTTGGAGTTCAACAAATTAGAGAGATTG
Organism: Galendromus occidentalis; assembly: GCF_000255335.2. Taxonomy (NCBI): domain Eukaryota; kingdom Metazoa; phylum Arthropoda; class Arachnida; order Mesostigmata; family Phytoseiidae; genus Galendromus; species Galendromus occidentalis. The sequence goes on from NW_003805426.1 coordinate 373,407, forward strand.
AATGTTGACTCACAGAACATCATCGATTTCTCCATGGCTCTTTCGGATAATCCATGGATCTGTGATTGTCGAATGAGGAACTTCAAATGGTTCCTGGATGCGAACCCGGGGAAGATTTTGGAGCCTTCCGAAATAAAATGTGAGAGCGCCCTCAAAATCGATGGGCGCGAGGAATCTGTTATGAAAAATATCCCATGGGACGTTATTTGTCCGGATGAGACCGTGTGGATCCTCGCATCGAGTTACATTGTCGTTTTTCTGCTGTTGATGACCGCCATCGTTTCGTACTTCAAACACAGATATCTCATCACTGCATTCATGTACATCCACCTGAACTGGTTGTTCCGATGCCTCTCGAATGGAGAAGAGACGGAGGAAAGCAGAAAGTTTGACGCCTTCCTCTCCTATCATACCGACGATCGTGAAATGGCTATGGAGATCCTCCGCGAGCTCGAGTCTGACGTCGCCGTCCATGACGCACTCAGACGTGAGCGCGACGCCGGTGTCGGCCCATTCGAACTTGCGATCCACGAGCGGGATTTCGTCGCCGGAAAGGAACTCACATGGAACATCAATGAGCTCGTCAAAAACTCCCATAGATCCATAATTATCATGTCCGAGAAGTTCCTCGACTCGCGGTGGTTTTCGATCGAATTCCTAGCTGCGTACGGCCAGACTCTGGAAGACCACGTCAACCGCTTGATCATAATTATCAAGGGTGATCTCCCATCTGATGAGGGCTTGAGTGAGCGATTCGATCGGCAACTGTGTGAGACGCTCAAGGGTGTTTTAAAAAACAGATTATATCTTACTTGGGGAGAAAGGTGGTTCTGGGAAAAATTGCTGTATGCGATGCCGCACGGTAGAAGCGCCAAGCTCAGGAAGTAACGAGAGCCGGGGAAAGATGCGGTGGAGCCAATGAGGGGCAGAATAATATCAGCAGATTCTGAAATATAGGCATATAGCAGGCCTTGGAATCCCCCTGATAGCTCGATGAGTTCTCGAGGCTCGACGGAGACCGGGGCGGAATTGAGGTTCCAAACATTCAATCCGGAGTTTATATTTGATAAATCACCCGTTTATCCTGTCTTCTTCATGCAATGCAGGTAATGTGTATTGTACAATCGAATGATTGCACCAATAGCCTGCCGCTGGACCGAACGGTATAATTGATGTGAAATAAACTCCGGAAATCGAATGCATCGAATTCATTAACATCCATATGAATATATGAGAGCATATTTTGAATGATCGGTTCGACGGAAAGTTCAAGTCTGCTATTCCATGTCAGGACTCCGGTCGCAGAATCTCTTAGATTGCAGGAGTATGCAGTTCGCACCAAAATATCATCTGACAAAGTGCGCTTCCCTATCGCCCTTCCCATGAGAAAGGAGAGGATTACATCCTCAGGGTACCAAAATTTCAGGGGGACTTCGGCAGCATTCGGGGACCATGGAATATTCCTCCTATATTGGTTGCTACCCTCTCTTCTTAAGATCCGTGAGGAATGATTGGACCTCAAACGGCGCGGCGCTGAGCCGGAAAGCTGATTCTCCGAACTCTTTCCCTCGAGCTCTGACAATGCCCTTCCTTGTCTGAGACTGCTGAGCACTGATTCATGTCATGAGAGTAGCGAGACCCAATCGTATCCTGTAGGCGCTCTTCCGAAGGAGATTTCTTGGTGCCGCTGTTTTCCCGACAGGGATCCCGAGTGCCGGAAAGTGTTGTTTCACGGACCAGGTACTCGTGGAAAATATCCTATGCTGAACTCAATACATAGATGAGTCTGATCAGGGATTCCAACTCTGGTACTTGACAGGAAAGCCCGCGCGTCGTCCAGGACCTAAGATCCACCGGATGTTGGCGGTCGTCTACGCACTGCTGCCGATGAAGACGATATCGGAACTTCGCCCTGCGACGTGGAGTTCCCAGGATATTTCTGTTGCGTGAATTCCTTATGAGTCCGGGGGATCCGTTCTCCGCCCTCCTGCTTACGTCAAAATCTCAGCGAGCGCTCGAAAAGCGTAAGAAGTTTTCCAATCGCCTCACTCGTACACAGATAGCTGATCAATCAGCTACGTACTTTCCAGGCCCGATGATTTCGGATTCAGGATTTTATTCTGCTGCTACTCGTATGATAATCTCGTGGACGGAGTCTCTCCGATTCGTGGCCCACACGAGGAGCCTCGTCCCCTCGAGGGCCAACAACCCGATTCCGAGCCACGGTTCCCAGTGTTCGAAATGGAATACAGGAGTAGAGGAAGTTCCACCGTACGTTTCTCGATGAGAATATGGTTGAGAGAGACACCCGTACAATATATCGGAATCCCGATCTCGAGACCTGATTTCCCTTTCCAATCTATCGGCCATGTGACACTGTGATCTCGTTCAAGGTGAAATGTGGCGGCGGAACTCCGAACATACCATCGCTGCTGACTCACTTGAAGGTCGATGGAGTGAGTGAGTTGAATTACAAACGCTGCGAGATCCCTCGGGAGAAAATCTCGTTCGTCGAGATCATGGGTGAGTTCTGAGTTTATTTCTTGCAAAGGTTAGAGCCCCGGAGTCAGTCCAATGCCCCCTGCGGTTGTCACCATACAATTCCCTACCATAATCGACCGTCCGCAGGAGGGAATTCGCTTACGGTTTCATCAATGACGCTAGAGGATCCTCACGGGATCCCTGACGGGGTCCTGCGAAATACCCCCTTCGTCAATTTTTCTGCGGATATAGAGAGTTTCTCAATCCTCTCAGCGATCGGAAACCAGAATTTCGAATTGAGCGACGATTTCTTCGAAGACTTTACGTCTCTCGAAAGACTCAGGCTGGACGTCAGTGTGGGCAAACTCCCGCCCACCTTGAAGGATCTAAGAGCCTTACGCAAATTGAGCCTATCGAGACTGCGCATCGATGAGATCACCCGGGAGCTCTTGTTGGGTCCTCCCGGTCTGGAGATATTGGATATCGAAAATATCGCCCCCGTCGAGCTCATTCCCGATGCTTTTTCTCATATCCAACGTCGTTAGACTTGGGTGACAACAGACTGGAGCGTTTCGGTGGACCCGACCATCTGATAAGCGAAGTTCACCAACGAATCTCGCGGATCCTCCTTCCAAACAATAGGATCACGACGATGCCGCATCTGCCGATCGACAAGCTGAGAAGACTTGTCGGTATCGACTTGAGCAATAATCTTATTAAAATGTTCGATGTGCCTCTCTTTTCGGGTGAAAGATCAGTGGTGTCCCTGAAGAACAACAGCATCGCGGTAGTTACGATGGAGAGCCTAGAGGAGATCAGAGAACGATCGCGAGGTGAACACATGTACTTTATCGATGATAACCCATTTCGGTGCGACGGGCGAGACTTTGTTTTTCTTGACTACCTTCAGAAAACTAATAGCCCAGACATCGCTGAGTTCCGGACACTAGGGAACTGCAGATGCGAGATAAGCCACGTCAACCCACTGGATGTGGACGTTGATGCTCTCTATTATTATTCACCAAACGATTGCCCAGAAGCTTGCGAATGCAGACTTTTCTCCTCTAACGCATCGACCCACGTTCGGTGTCGCAGTTTGAGATGGAAATTCTCCCCGAGCTGCCTCGAGGGGTCACGGATCTCGACTTCGAAGGAAACTCACTGAGGGATTTCCCGGATTTTAGCTTGTATCCAGATCTCCGAAATGTCAATCTGAGGCACAATCGACTTCAATCAATCGACAAGATCTTCACGGAAGCTCTGCGGAATCTCCGAGTACTCTATGTCGAGCACAACAAATTGGAACGTCTAAACCCTCCGCTGGAAACTGACGTGAATTTTTCCATAGCTCTCTCGGGCAGCTCGTGGATCTGTGACTGCAGGATGAGGAACTTCAAGTTGTTCCTCGATGGGAATGCGCAGAGGATTTCAGATTATTCCACCATAGAATGTGACAGGTCTTTCGTGGTCGACGGCAGCACGGAACGTTTTCTTCACCGCATACCGTGAGATATCCTCTGCCCTGAGAGCACCTTGACATTCAAGCTTTCGATAGCCAGCCTGGCTGCGATGTTCGGTCTCTTGATGCTCGCGGTGACCTTATGCTACAAGAACAGGAACCTCATGGCAGCGTGTCTCCACTTTCATGCCAACCCCCTCTATCACTGTCTCTTCCGCGATGTCGATTCGGACGGTACGAGAAAATTCGATGCGTTCCTCTCCTATGCATCTCAAGACCGCGAAATCGCCATGGAGATCCTCCACGGGCTCGAGTCGGACACAGCCGGAAAAAACAAGCGGATCGAGGTCCCATTCAAGGTGTCCTTCCACGAGCGTGACTTCGTCCCCGGGAAAACGATCGATTGGAACATTCGGAACGCCGCGCGAAACGCCCACCGGACGATAATCATTCTTTCGAAAGAATTCCTCGATTCCGCGTGGTTCCAAATTGAACTTCAAGCAGGCTACGACAGAATGTTGAAGGATCGCGTTAACTGCTTGATCATCATCTTGAAAGGTAATCTTCCACCCATCGAGAGTCTTGATGAGAGGCTCCGGGGTATCCTCAAAACAAGAACGTATCTCGTCTAGGGTGAACCATGGTTCTGGAGAAAATTAATATATGCGATGCCTCATAGGAGGTGTTGCGAACGTTCCCGGGGATATCCCTCTCAATCAGAAATCTGGTAATGTGGACACTGGATGCCCGGGGTTCGCTACTTTATGCTACTGGTTCGCTCGAGCCCGCTGCCGCGATTTTTATTGAACTTAGCAGGTCTACCTAAGGCTGTTCGCCACAGGAGGCGTGCGGCACCCTGTGAGCCCGAACCTATTCCGAACTTCGAAATGAATATGCGAAACTTGGATTGAGAAACGGACCAGCTGTATCGATTCTTAAAGAAAACGCTGAATTATATTCTGTCCCCATGTAGTCCGAAGAGCCCTCGCTTCCGTAATAACGACGCTTCCGTAAGACTCAAGAGAGAGCCGGACCGACCCCTGCAGGGAGACCCGAAGAATTTCTCTATTCTCCCTGTCGACTATGATTCATCCCATGGGACCGACAGCGGAAACTAATCTGATGAACTATGCCTACCGGACGTGCGTTCAGACAAGCCGTTTCCTCCGGTACGACATTTTCTGGTTATCGGCGCTGAGTGCTATGACTGATGAATGGAGCTCGATAGACTTGGATGAATTATCCTTCCCCCGGGATATTTCAGCCCTCACTCTTCGGATGTTTTCGTGAAACAATGGACGGTTTATCCGATAACATGTGTACTTGAAATCTGATATTCGAGCCCGTTCGGAACGCCACCCCTCTGCCTGGGACCATTTACTCACTATGTTCCGAGTACTCTTTACCGTTTTCCCCTCGACCTTGGCTATGGTGATGGGATCCCAGTCCCGGTCTTGCGGCGGAGGCACCGCAAGCTATTGCTGTGACCAGAACATCATGTGAGTGAACGGAGACATCCCCGGCTGGTGCGACTGACAGACCGACCCCGACTGCGCGACATGGGGGCTTGAGCTTGGATCGTCCTTGCACACATACATACATACATGCTTCCCTTCTCGCATACTTCCCGTCGCGCTGGATTTCGCAACTTCTTTTCCAGTACCGGGACCGGGAGACTCAGTGTTGTGTTCGACTGTTATTCGAGTGGGATGACTTCGAATCGCACCGCTCGGCCCCAAGACGCTCAGCAAGCGATCTCGATCCGGAGTTCGTTCGATGTTTTCCAACGGTAGCAACCCAAATGCTGGAACGGAAACTCCTGTATTCAAGATCAAAATCATGAGCGGGAGACAACTGCATGTACGTTCTCTAACCCTGAGAGGTACTAGGCAAATATCAGAAGGATCTCGAATCCGCACACCGATGCTCCATTTGTATTGCAGATCGAATGCGAGGGAGCGACTCCGAACTTCCCTCGTCTACTGACTCGTTTGGGAGTCGGCCCAGTAAGCCATTTGCTCTACCGCAACTGTGAAATGCCACGAGGAAATCTCTCATTCGCCCAAATATCGGTGAGATGTGTTCTGAGGGGGGTTTCACCGTCTGATCTTCAATGAGCGTTTCTTCGATGGGGCTGTGATGTGCCTTTTCGCTGCCCCCACTGTATCTCTACGGAGAAGCGACTCAGGGTAGCGATCGCGGTGAAATCGCGTTCTTCGTTCTTGTCGCAGCCATGCTGATGAGTGAGGCCAAATCTTTTGACACAGTGAATATTACCAGAAGTCAATCCTCAAACCCTGCGCAGGCGGCTCCGGTGTGCTCAGGCGATCCGATTCCTTGCAGATGGCAACTCGGCTCCTTTGAGAGTGATTGAATTCGAGAATCCGTCGAATCCATCGGGGGGGGGTGGATCTTGCCGCGATCTTCTTTCTCCGGCATCGCAGCCAACATCTCCGTGTTTTCGCTACGGAGAGGCGCTGCGGAGGGCACCTTCGAGCTCAGTGATGATTTCTTCAAGGATTTCAAGTCATTACGATGGCTCAGGCTGAACTTGAGCATTACGATACTTCCTCGCAGTGTCGGAAAGTTGAGCGAGTTGGAAGAGCTCAACCTGATTGGGAGCGAGATTTACGAAATCGAGCCGAAGCTCTTCTGGGGTCTAAGAGCCTTGGGTACCTTGATAATCGATGGGGCCCCGAGCCTTCAGTTCGATCCGAGTCCTTTCCGACATCTGAAGCTGGTGTTTGACGTCAGGCTCTCTGGCATACGGGAGAAAAAGATCCCTGCAGATTTTTTCGAAGGTGCGTCAGGCTTGCAAACCCTACAAATTGAAGGGTGGCCTTGCCTGGCGACGATCCACGCCGAAGTTTTCGATCAGACGCCGGTCCTACGCGACCTCCTGCTCAAGTCTTTACCGAAGCTGAAGGAACTTCCTCGGGGACTGTTCGAGAATCTCACGACGATCAGGCGCATCTTCATATGTCGCTGCGGTTTGCAGCATCTACCGGTCGATTTGTGGCCGGAAAACGAGCAGCAGACTCGAAAGGCATCGAACTACTTCGGAATAGTCCAGAGCGAGCTCGAGGCATTGCCTGCCAATATTCTTCGTGGTGCCACAGATCTTGAAAACTTAGATCTCAGGGAGAATCGCATACGGGAGCTAAATTTTCTCAGCAACCTACCGGCCTTGCAATGGCTCGATATCTTCGGGAACGATCTCAAGCGGATCTCGAAGATCAATTTCCGTGATTTGACGTCTTTGATCTACCTGAACCTCGGCAAGAATCGCATCGGATACATTGAAACCGGGTCCTTTGACAGCTTAGGATCCCTCGAGTCCCTGATTCTGAGCGACAACAACCTTCACCGTTTCGGCGCTCCGGGAGCATCGATAACCGCAGCCAACCCGAGAATGACGAGCATCCACCTCTCTAACAACAGGATCACATCGTTCCCGGACATTCCATTCGACGAATTGCCCCGCTTGCGTATTCTGAAACTGGACGGCAACTCCTTAGCAAACTTCAGCGTTCCTCTCTTCTCGAGCGAAAGAACTGAGGTTTTTCTTCAGAACAATTCTATCAGTCATGTTGGCCTGAAGACACTCGAAGAAATCAGGGGAAAATCCTACGGCCTACACGAGTTCTTCATCGATAATAATCCATTCCAGTGTGACGCTAGCAATTACATTTTTCTGGACTATGTCCAGAACTATCAAAGCCCTGAAGTTGCTCTTTTCCGGGACCTGGAGAACTGCATATGCGAGAACACCAAGGAAAAAATCGCTGGAGTAAAAGTCGACGAGCTCTTTCACCAATTGATCGATTGTCCGGCCGCCTGCGAGTGCAGATCGTTTCCTTCGAACGACTCGACTCATATTCGCTGTCGAGATCGAAAACTGGCAGGAATTCCCCGTCTGCCTGTAGAAGTTACCCATCTCGATTTCGAAGGCAATGCCCTGACTAACTTTCCGGAGGAAATCTCCCGTTATAAGTCGCTGCTCAGCATCAACTTGAACCGCAATAGACTTCGATCGATCGATAACTTCATGCAATATGCTCCGCCTAGCCTCCACGATCTGCATATCGAATTCAACGAGCTGGAAAGACTTGGTGTCGACCCCGAAAGTCAACTTTCCTTCTTCGTCGACTTTTCAAATAATCCTTGGGTCTGCGATTGTGATATGAGGAATTTCAAATTGTTCCTAGATCGGAATCGGCCGAAAATCTTGAATTATCCGCTCATGGAATGTAATGATTCTTCCGCGCTCAACGGCATCAAGAGTCGACTCTGAGCCGCATTCCCTGGGACGTCATCTGCCCTGCTCGCCAGTTCTTTGCATAGATGCTGATCACTGGCTCCGCCGTACTTCTCTCCGCGATGGTTCTCGCCGTGATACTTTATCTCAGACACAGAAACTTCATAACGGCATTGGAGATTTTGGATGAGAGACTTCGCGGTGTTCTCACCGCCAAAACTCGTCTCGTTTGGGGAGAAAAATGTTTCTGGGAGAAGCTCCTCCGCGCAATGCCGCATGGATCTGCCGAACGAGCCTGAATAATGATACTAGCCTTTCGTGACCGAGGGAGCCATCCATGATATTGAGCATCGTACGCGACAACGACAACACGTACTCATTCATTTCTCAAGTTCTCCCTCTACTTCGGGGTTTTATGAATCGCCAAAAAGAAAATCGATATCCGTGAGTTACGCTCTGAGCGTCACCGGCGGGGTCTCTCAGTCTGCAATATTTTGAAATAAATTGAATGCTTTTGCTGAAGACAGTCTTCTCATATCAGATCTAATCGCGGCAGTCGGAGCGAGTTAGGGAAGTGACATAATTTTCCTGTCCGCCGCTCCCTATTCTTCCGAAAATGGCTCGAATAGGAACGTACGGCCCGCATCCAGTCCCTCTAAGATCTACTGACTGAGGAGCGAATGTTTGTCGCTCATCGGAAAGTCAGCAGACCGGCTGCCGAGCGCCATCCCTGCATTATTCCTTAGCGTCCCAGCAAATTGGTGAATTTCGGTGAAAATTCCACCAACGAGTAGATTCTGACCGCTTCCTGGGTGATCGTCAACAACTCATCCGGTGACTGAGAAAGAGACATCTCCGTGGAGATTACTCTCCCTGTTTTCTCGAGCATTCTCCAACAACCTTATGCCAGCAAACGAATCATCCGACGAGGCTTGTGGTGGGAGAGGTCCCCATGGGGAGAGCCTCGAATCTCATATCAGGTCTCGTGGGTATGTGACCTTCTAGATTGGGATTTGGATAGGCTGCGTTACTTGTCACTTGTCAAGACTGCCATATTTAGAGGGTAGCCATCGAGTTCTTTTTCTCGAATCGCACCGGACGACGCTGTGATGCTCCATCGAGCTCTCTCCCTTGAACTCAGGATGTAAGTTTCACTCCAACTGCAGCGACGGATCGCATTCGAGGATAGTCGCCGCGCCGTCGCAGTCTCTGTGGTCCCTCTTGGTCGACGCATCTGGTTTTCTGACTGTCTCACAAAGACGGCACCTCGGATGGTTCGAGTGTTGGGGGTCGAGCGATTCGTGGGAAAATCGTTTCGGAGTGTTTCCCCGCGGCGGAATTCGCTCCAGTGTGGGGTGGCCCTGGGATGAGGGACAAGGATGATTGGTAGTAAGACCATTGCTGATCCGCGTCGAAACCGAGCTCGAAGCTGCTTCTGGGAGAATCATATACCTGTCTCACCCAAGCTGCGACGGGCTTATTCTACTCGGAATCATTCTCCAGGCCGGGATTTACAACTTTCATCGTTCATGCTTTGTCCTGCGCGGCAATGTCGGCTCTGCCATCACGGACCTGCGACTTGGAGATCTTGAATTATCGCTGCAGGAATGAAACTCTGTGAGTCTACAGAGGTTGTGTAGGACAACATCACACATCGAATGGAACGGATTTATCCAGCTTTTGGATATCTGTGCATATTGTCACGAGGAATCGAGAACCGTCAACGCTTGCTGACACATAACTCCCCGCCAGGGACGACGTATCAGGCTTCAGAATGAGGTGCTATTCGAAGAACGCGGATGCAGACACTGCTTTTAGGAATCAAATCGATCAGGACACCGCCATCGACAGCCAGAAGAGGTCCAACCCCCAGCAGGGAGGGACGTGCCCCCACACGAGGACCCCGGTATTCGAGATTGAATTTTCGAGCGCGGGACGTCTGACAGTGAGTCATCCAAATATTTCTAGCTCTCCTCACCCTCCATGAATCGATACCCAAAAACCCAAGCCCCCTATTAAGCTCACGTTCAGCCTTGTTGCCTCCATCCACATAAACTCTGAATTATTCAGGATTAACTTCGTATATTTACCGTAATTCAAACTATCGTTGCAGATTCAGTGCACGACCGATGCTCCACACGTGGCACATCTACTGACCGTGCTGAATGTCGTCGGAGTGACCAGTTTGTTTTACATCGATTGCGAAATTCCTGAAGGCCCCCTTTCCTTATCCCAGATACTTGGTGAGATCCTCGGTTTAGAAATTTCCCATGCTCTTTATCAGCGGTCCAAACCACATCTGAGAAGTCGCTAATCGTCACTCGATTCCGAGCACACAAATCCAAATCTCAAGTCGATCCGAAAGCCCTCACGCTGATTTGACTCGTTTTCTTCGCTAGAGACCACCCAATTTTTGCAGATGGAAACTCGCTCCCGCTATCCGTCCTGAGTCTAGCGAATCCGCTGAAGGTTCCGGACCGAATTTTGAAACGGTCTCTGTTCGCAAACATCTCGGCCGACGTCTTTGCTTTTGTTGTTCTCTTGGAGGACGCGAGCAAAAGCCTTGATTTCAGCGATGACTTCTTCGAGGACTTCACATCGTTGAAGAGACTCGACCTGCGCTGTGGTATGTCCAGAATTCCGCCGAGTCTCGGAGTCGTTCCGGGACTGGAGGACTTGTCTCTCTCAAGAGCGAGAATATTGAGCATTGATCGAGGAATGTTCTCAGCGTTGCGAAATCTGAATAGCTTGCAAATCTATGACACCCCCGTCGAGAGCTTCGCGTGGAGACCTTTTTCCGGACTCGATAGGCTGAATCTCCTCACCTTAAGCGGTTTCCATGCGTCAAAGATTCCCGATGGTGTTTTCCATGGTTTGAAGAATCTTCAATTTCTCAGGGTGGAGAGATGGTCGAACTTGAGTTCGATTGACGCGGGTGCTTTCAGCCGAGCGCCGTCGTTGTTCCAAATTCAACTGGATTCTCTGCCACGGCTCGAAAAACTTCCGAGAGGCATTCTCGACGCGCTTGGCTCTAAATCTGTGAGAAGCATCCTCATATCTCGGAGCGCGTTGAAACGGTTCCCCGTAGAGCAGAGGCCAGGGACAGGACGAATCCCCTCTTTTCTAAGCACGATCGAGATTTCTCACAGCGAATTCGAGTCTTTGCCTGAAAACTTTTTCCGTGGGAACGAGAAACTCCAGTCATTGAACCTTGCACGGAATCGTTTACGGCAGCTCGGTAATTCGCTCAACAATATACCCCGTTTGGCTACGCTCGATCTGCTTGGCAATGAGATAGAATCAATACTTCGACACGATTTCATTAATACGAGCAACTTGATGAGCTTAGACTTGAGTCACAACAACATTAATTTCATCGAAAGTCGCTCCTTCGAAGACCTGCGAAAGTTGGAATTCTTAGATTTGAGTGATAACAAAATCCAACACTTCGGATTTCCACGGGCTTTGATATCACTCTCGAACTCAAAAATCAGGCGAGTGCTCCTCTCGAATAACAGAATCACTGCGTTTCCAAATATTCCCTTCAACGGATTGGAGCATTTCAGCCTCCTCGACTTGGACAACAATCTAATCACAGATTTTGAAGTGCCTCTTCTTCTGGATGGGGAAACGATGGTCTCACTCAGGAATAATAGAATAAAGCGAGTCTCCATGAGAAGACTCAAGGCTATCAGGCAGGAATCGCGAGGCGAAGACATTTTTCTCATAGATGGAAATCCTTTCGAGTGCACCGGCCACAACCACGATTTCCTGTCCTACCTCCAAAATTCAATGAGAAGTGAACTCGCTGAGTTTGAGAATTTGGAAAATTGTTTCTGTAACGATACCGAGCAGAGTATCGTAGAAGTCGACCTCGACAAGCTCTCACTTCGGGTGGACGATTGCCCGGAGGCATGCGAATGTTTGAAATTCCCCGCAAGCGCTACGACGAAGGTCTTTTGCCGTTACGAGGGCCTTGATGAGGTCCCCGTCCTTCCATCGGGCGTTACAGACCTTGACTTCGAAGGCAACGTCCTGAGTGCTTTTCCCGAAGGAATTTCCGTTTATCAATCACTTCGAAGCGTGAATCTGAACAAGAATCGGCTGATGACACTCGACAATATGCTTCCCCACTTCCCGCCAAACCTCCGATATCTCTATGTCGAGTACAATAAATTGGAAAGACTGAACATAGATCCAACGGAAACTCCCAAGTTAACGATCGCTCTCTCCAATAATCCGTGGATTTGTGATTGCGACACGAAGGACTTCAGAAACTTTCTGAGCACGAATTCCCCTAGGATTCTAAACATATCCGAAATCCGGTGTCGCGTTCCCTTCGAGGTCGATGGCCGACAGGAATCTTCATTGAGCCGCATTCCGTGGGAAGTTATATGTCCGGTCGGCGATTGGTTTGTATGGATTCCCGCATCCGGCTTCCTCTTGGTGCTAGGTCTGTTGCTTGGTGCGATGATTCTGTATTTCAAAAACAGGAGCCTGGCCACCTTCATCTACGTCCATTTCAATCGCTTATTCCGCTGCCTGTCGAGTGAACCTCATTCCGACGAGCGCAAGATATACGATGCTTTCCTTTCGTATTCAAGCAGTGATCGCGAGGTCGCTATGGAAATCCTCAACGAGCTCGAGAGTCATCTTCCGAAAAAGCAAAAGCGTCTCTCGATCCCATTCCGTCTGGCATTCCACGAGCGCGACTTCATCGCGGGACAGGCTATTACTTGGAACATATCGAATATCGTCCAGAACTCCAAGAGAACGATTGTGATACTCTCTCAGGAATTCCTGGACTCGTCTTGGTTTGCCATCGAATTCGGAGCAGCTTATAACCAGATGCTCGACGATCACGCAAACCATTTGATAGTCGTGCTCAGGGGTGTGATTCCGACTGCCGATACCTTGAGTGAGAACCTTCGCGCAGTCCTCAGCACGAAGACTTATCTTGTGTGGGGTGAACGATGGTTCTGGAAGAAACTTTTATATGCCATGCCGCACAAAGGTCTCAAATAACCGACCCGAAGCATGAATTTTACCTGGACCCAATAAAATTCTATGGTATGATATGAATCTATATATGATAAATAATTTTTCCCCTCGCATCAGTGAAGATCCTTCATGTACACGGCCTCGCTTATGACTAGGGTGTCTCTAGGGACTACGGTAATCGAAATGATCTTGAATTTCATCGAACCAATCGGTACACATATGTGACTATGTGAATTACATGGAACTAAGCGTGACTCCAGAATAATATTTCCGGAATAATATCCAATAAGAAAATAGACGGGCGTCCTCTATCGGAAGCACACCCTTCGATAGACACGCCAGGTTCGAGGGCATTGGAGAGTAGACGGGCATGCCCTGCTGATGCAGAGAATACGATATTCAAACACGATTTGGAAATATTCCGGTCGGTAAGCAACCATACGACTGATAATAATCGAATAATCGTTCCTCCCCTAAGGCTACCCGCTTGTCCCTCCCGAAACCGGACCGATCTCATAGGAAAGGGGAGTGCGGCGATAAGCTGACGGCAGTGTGAGCCCCCATGGACTTGAAACTGGAAGAGTTCACATGCTCGTCTGATCCGCTCCGGGGCCGGCCGTTCCCGCGAGGTAGGATTGCTCCGAGGAGGCGCGGAAGCCTTCATCGTTCTCGTCTACGTGAGAGAGAGGATTAAATCGATAAGCCTTCCTGTATGTGGTCGGATCGCCTGGTGGTACGCTCGACGGTGGTACGACCGCGAATCGGCGCATGGTGTCCGGATTGCTTTCAGACGCCGCACAGGCTTTGAGGACATTTGCCGTGCCACTAACTTTGACCATCACTTCAAGGAGCCATCGGTATCATTGATGAGTTCAACACACGAAAACATTCCTGTAATGTCTTTTGCACTAGGTATTCCTCCTGTGCGAGGTCCCTCTCATTATGAACCTCTCCTCGTAAGCTGCTTCAAAACTCATAACTCGTCATGGCTGGACGCGAAGTAAGTAGTTTCCACTTCCGACTTTCGACGACGCAGGCTTTCAGAGACCATGTCTCGTAATCGAGGCGATCTGTCATGAGCCTGGGGAGAGACGCTCGGAACTGACCCACCAGATTTTTTCCGGGCAGAGAGGAAGCACGAAGACGAGAGATTCTCGATCAGTCGATTCGATGGATTATTATTTTCCGGGATAATTTAGTTCGATCTTCCTAAATTCTCAAAAACACTGATGGATGGATGCACGAAGGAGGGGATGAATTCAATGTACGATCATGGATTAGTGGGCGAGTTAGAAAAAGAAAACGCATCAAATATTTCCCGCCACTTATGATTTTTACAAGCGTCAGCCTTTTTATGGACCGCACCTTCAGGTAGTTCACACAAAGCTAGTCCCGGGTCTCAGGTCGACCAAGAGGAGATGGGAGCACCACTGATGCCTAAGGAACACAACTAAGAAATTTCTATCCCGTATATCTAAGGCATCCGCATGTATCTCGATTTAGAGATACACACGAATTTGAGCCTTACTCAGAAAAAATGTCGGATGAATCACTATCCGTCTGGCTCACGAACAGGGTCGTCCGCTCCCTTCCGCTTGTCTCCGAAGATCCGGGAGCATTCGTCGAATTCGCCTTCGGAGGATTGTCGAGGATGCTTACCTGTAAAACGTGCAGTCAAAAGTTTCATGATTTTTCTGAGCTATCGTCATGGACTGCGAAGCAATGCGATGATAGTTCTCTGGATTTATTCTGGATCTTTACGTTCTTCAAAAATATCTCTAGGGGTAGAACGACAACTTGGTGGGACGACTTGCGATTCGCATGGTTTCAGTTCTTTCACTACAATTTTCGAATGGAAATCATTAATATCTCCGTGGATGAATGTTGAAGCGGGATTGGGCTGCTTCACACCGAGTAGTAAAATTTGTAAACACAGTACAGGAAAGTTAGCCAAGCTATGGTCAGTAGAATGAAGAAAACTCGCACTTGTTCTTCGCTCCCGAGAAGAGAGTCCGACGCGGTGGATTCGAACTTATTTGTCGCGTTCGCCAAGTAGGGGAACGATTTTGATGATGAAGGTGAATCAGAGAAAGAGTCGGGTCCGATTTTCCGCTTCAGAGGCGGATTGAAAATTGAATCTGAGGAAAAGATAGCAAGCAGCGTCACTGAGGACAGATCTCTAACTCAGGCAATCCACAGCTGGAAGGTGCAGAGTGCCTAGGAAGCAGCTCGCATAGATGATAGAGAATCTCAGACTGATGACACTTACAATTCGGTCTCCTAATCGGCACCGAGGACTTCCTTTTCTCAGTCTTCGATCTGAGCTTAGCTTCCTCGCGATCGCTCAAGCCATCAGATCCGGCTTGGAGGTCCTCGAGCTTCCGCTCATCGATGAAGTTCTCTAGACGACTCTCGAGTTCACCAAAACAATAGACGTCCACCAGACGATCTCGCACCCATCTCGAGAGCATTTCTGTGGGGATTCATATCGTGAGGAGGAAATCGATAGATCCTCCTAGATACTAGAAGCCCCATCTCTAAGACTGGTCAGGTCTGAAAAATCCTATCTCAACCGCTTCGCGAACCTATATAACAGGCTGGATGACAGTCTCAAAAATGCGACAAATAGAGCCCTCGAGAGAAAACTGATCAGATCCTTCATTTCTGACCTGCCTGAGTCTGGGTTCGAGTGATGATGAATGATTACCTGAATGTTTTCTCACCGCCGCTACCGCCATGCATACTCACTTTTACTCTCACCCTAAACAATGTGCTGCCCCTGCTGTAACTTTTCCTCATGTCAGAGCCAACGACCATGTCTCTAGCCTCAGTGCGCACCCCTCCCTCTACCCTCCCAGAAGTTTTGTTGATTCCTGCCTCATCCACATACAGGGCATGCCCCCGTGGAATTCTTATCAATTTTGTCATAGTCATAATGGATTGAAGGTGTATTTTGAAAAAAAGAAGATACAGGAAAATCCATCTTCAATCGCTCATTCATCTTTCAGGCTCACCCTTGTAGCCTCGGTAAGTTGCGACACGACTTTCCAAGAGAATGATGGCTCCCCAATCCTTAGAGTGGCGTATGCATCGTCCCAGGGCCTGGTTCAGCGCGCGGAATGCTTGAGTCTTATACCACTCGGATCCACTCATCACCGCATCGATATCTTTAGATCTCGTGTCGTTGAATTTCATCTTATCGCCTGGAAGTGCCAGAATTCCCCGCTGCTACCACCGAAACCACGGATTGCCCTAGGTTCTAGCCGTCGGGGATCGGTTCATCCGTCAAAATAAACTCACCCACTGTGACTTCGCGAACATTTGGGAAGGGGATCCCGACTATGACAACGGCTCGAGCAAAGTTGTCCGGGAAGTCTTCGCCTTCACTGACTCGACCGCGGCACACAGCGAGAAGCAGCGAGCCTTGCGCTGTCACTGAACTCGCGTAATACTCCTCCATCTGCTGTTGGAGATTCATTTTACCTTCGACGAAGATCCTCTTGGCTTGCTCCAATCTATTCCATATGCCTGAAATTCAGAAATTTGACAAAAATTCGTAGCGCTGTCGTCGAATCGGGAAGATCGGCGAGGTGAGTGTTTCGAGCCGCATACCTGTCATGCCCCATCGGTCTTTGAGTTTGTTCATGAGAGAGTAAGATGGGAAAAAGCAGAGCACACCGTTGGGAACTCGGGTCACGATCCTAAGCAGAGATTCGCCGAGCTCGTCTTGGAGCGAAAGCTCGGAGTTGTTCTTGTAATCACAAATAATCGAGCGCCTGCGGGATGATTGAGCAACATAAGATTATTTATCATTGAGCTTTCCGGATTTCCGGATGCGAGTTGTCGTATGCAGCGCAGGTCGAACTGCGCGACTTGAAAATTGAAGAGACTGACCCTTTTGGACCTTTCGCCAACACGCAAGCCAGCATTTGCTCCTCTCTCACAACATGATTGAGCGAAAGACTGAAAGGGAATGGGATTCCGAGCTCGCACTCGAATGATTTCATTGGACTCAAAGTCCCAGAAGCTACCACTAGAGAATGAAGTTTGTCTCGAATGTCCACTAGGGCGACAGCAGGATTCAGGCAAAATATCTGGAGCGTAATCTGGAAAGGAACGCTGCATTGAAAGTCACCGCCGTAGCTGCTAGCCCACGATAATCTGATTTTTTGTTATTGCTTAAGGATACGCTGGTGCCATAAGGAGGTCATACGGACCTCGGGTGACCCCTTCAGCTCCTTCTGGAATTCCTTGGCAATTTTCTTGGACACAGCACCTCTGAAGCAATCGAGGAATTTCCCGTTCATTTTGTACATGTGACCCCCGGTGCCGCAGAGGGCGTCGAAAAAAATCCGGCTCCGGGTATCCAGCAATCGTTCGTCCGCGACCTCTCCGCCCCCTTCTTCGATACTCTCGTTCAGGAGCTGACCGAGAATTTCGCTGACGCGAGGCCACGTTGTAGGTCCTAGGCCTGCCGCTTCGAGTAGTCTCATGGGGATGAAGAGAGTCTCTCAAACTGAAGCCTCGCAAAGTTACATATATGTCATCCATGTCAATTCGACCGTGTCGCCGAACTCACTGGCAGAGCTGAGCTGTGCTCAGTTTTCGAGGTTCTTGCAGCGGGACATCAGCAGCTTCATTCAGCAGAAGATGCCGAAGGGCTCCGATGGCTGGCGACATCTGCATTAGAGCAGCGGTCTCCTTGTGGTTCTTGACAGAATTTTCAATGAAATCCTCAATGTGGAGGATGTCGGAGAGCTTAATTTCCATCCCCATCGCGTCCCTGTAGAGAATCATAACATGGGTTGCGTCTGAAGCGGACGGAGACGATATTGAGGAATCATACCGACACCGTCTCGTTGAGATGCCAGACATCGATCGCTCCGGGAATTTCTACCTGCAGATATCTTCTATGTTATGAGCTTCGTCGAGGATAACGATATTGTTCTCGACTTGGATGTCAACCGCGGCTCTGATTCTTGGATCGAGAATGTAGTTATACGGGCAGAACACGATATCGGCGTCTTCAGCGAGTTGAATGCTCCAATAATAAGGACACAGAGTGTGCCTTTTGCCTACTGTGACGATATCCTCGATATCCCACGGTTCCGTTTTCCCTCCCTCCATACTCGTTGGATACGAGTATCGGTTAATTTTCTGTAATCTACAAACGACAGGGGTTCTAACAACACACGCTAATGAAATCACTCGGCCCGGCAATGTTTGGGAGTCACATTATTGGGAGAGGGGGATCCGTGGAGTTTACCTGTGCAGGAAGCGACATCCGAGGCCTTTCTTGCTCTCCTTCCTGAAGTTCCGGCACTCTTCACTAATCCCGTGGACGGACTCGATAGCTTTCCTGCTGACACACATTCGTTCGCGGGATCCAAGAATCGTCATTTTCATGTTGTGGTATCCGGTCCTCCGGAACTCATTGACAACTTGAGAAACCTGACGATGCGTACGCGTTCCTAATGAATAAGCCTGATTTTAATGCCATGGATTAGTGTTCTGCCGTTGCGACGCCAATGCGCGCGTCGAAAACAAATCTGAATCCTGATTTGGACATACCGTAGAAAATCTTCGGTGCCTTCAAAATTCGTACACCCTCGGGCGCGTGCGGTGACTTCTCGTTGAGTAGCGATTTGCTCGCTGACTCATTGTGCGGTTTCACGCATTCGTCGTCGTACATGTCCATGACGGACTTCTTCAAAGAAAAATTATGGAAGAAAGAGAAGCTCAACCATTGCCATCGGAGATATTCCTCCCTCTCTCCCAAGATCGGAATCCCAAGTGTGTACGACATAAGAAGCCGGTCCCGCAGGAGGCATCAAGACTCACCGTTTTCGGTAATTCAGGTTCCAACAGACTATGGCTGCTTTCTTCAGCCTTCGGCGGCAATCCGTCAGGGAACTTTTCAAGTCCTGAGAAGGTGGATAGGATGTTGGGTCTAAGCTCGAAGAACATCGTATCAGCATTATCATCGCTCGGGCAGTCGGGCACGACGGCGGGATACACTTCGATTACCTTTCCGATGTTTGCGTTTTTCATCTTCGCAGAATGCTAGAGCCGCGCATAATAACGAGAGTGATTTGCCTGTGCCGGTCGGACTCTCGAGGAGACAGTTTTTCTTTTGCTTCAACGCCGTGATGAGACGGGACATCATGACCTTCAAGAGAAAATTTGGATCCGGTCGCTGCGGAGCTTCCCATCAAAATATGTATGATGATTGTCAGCGGAATGATCGAACGTACCTTCTGCTGTGGGTAGGGATTCTCGTATGGGAAAAGCACTTTCAGTCCCCCCAAGGGATGAGAATACTGCTCGGGCTTCGTGACCACGCTTGAGTCCATCTCGAACTCTTGGCCCGAACTTGAACGCTAGGGTCTCAGATCACGCAAACGTGAGTTGCTTTCCACGCGATATCAGAATCATTCAGATTCCTCCCTCTGTCTGTTGCATAAGACCGACTCTCGCTACGACTAGCACTGAGGAGAATATCGGATGTCATTGTACGACACGAAGTCGGGTTCTGACTCCCACTCGCTGATTCTGGTCTGCACAATCGACATTTGATCGACTTGATTCAGTCTCGGTCGGAAAACGATTAAGACCTCTCTCTCTGTCGCTCCAACTCCAATACCCTTATCGATTAAGGACAGGGGCTTTTCCTTGATAACTATCGTAACACGTGGAAAGCTATGGCTGTAGCATAGCATAGACTCGTAATCATGGGTTATTCCGTTTCCGGGGCACTGTGAGGAACCGCCGGTGGAACACGATCGATCTTGTTCACTCTCAGATGTTTTCGACGAGCTCACGCAGAAGAGAAAACGCGCCACCCGACGGATGAACGCGTTTCGATCCGGTTGACAGGCGAGCGACACTCACAACACCAACAAAACACTTGTTGCTCGTAACGGTCCGTGAAACGAATCTCTCAGCGTGCGGGAACTCCCAGCTATCGAACACGCAGCAGCGTGAATGACGGGAGATGATTAGCGATCGGTGTGATTCTTCTGTTCAGCCGGATCTCCCTTACAGCCATGAGTTGCAGCCCCTTTCGGCGACAACGATGCTCTTCCTCTGCCGGAGTTGAGCTCTCGCGCCTGGGAGTTCGGGCTGTGGACTGTGGAGTATTCGTCAGCCGATGATTGACGAGCTGATGACCTATCAAGATAGACCGGAGAGAAAGAATAGAACTTCTCCATGGGATCAGTAGACACCATTCTCGCACATAGATTTTCAGGATCGTATCGCCATGCAGCGAAATTCTATGGCATTGCACCGAAATTCCCATGAATTTTGGGGCAAAGCCGGCGACGATTACACCACCGTTGGAATCGCGAAAACCCGCTCCTGCTCTTCGAACCCTTGAGCCTCCCTGTCTGCCGGTGAAGTTTGAGGACGCCGAGGAGACAGAATTGCTAAAGTGGCGCTCATAGTGTCCGGAAAGGTCATTCTCATTCAAATGTCTCCTCAACGGAGAATTTAGATAGTAGATATTGGGTAGCATCTGATTGGAATCTTGGCGTTTCTTCCCGCTGTTGAGGCGAAATAAGATGAAAAACTGTGAGTCCTCAGACTTGCAGCTAAGCATGACTCATGTCAGAGCGTTGAGACGCTTTCTGAGATGAGTCGCTGAAGTGGGGTTACACCCCGGCTCCGTAGTAGGATAAGACTCTTCCCGCTCGTAAGAAAGCGAGGTTCGATCTTAGTAAAGCGTATGCATGCAGGTACGCATGCCACCCCATCTCCTATATATAAGGAGACTTCCCTTCAATAAAATTCACTGTGGTGTCTCCCCTCCGCGCGACTGTACTCCTGAGTCATCACTCATGCTCCTTGAGTCAGTACGTTTCCCGTCTTCCAACTTCACGCTCTGACACCCGCGATTCATGCATGATCCCACGATCCTCACCTGACACCAATGGCACCCAGGGAACGATCATCAAGTCCCTCTCCTTGGAAGGTCTCTTACAGACAGCTTCCCGAACTCTCGCAGCGCTCTGAAGTGACAAAAGCGGATCGGAGATGGAAGGTATACAACCATATCAGGTGCAGAGGATGAAGCGAATTCCCCGGAAAACCTGACGGGTGAGCGAAGCTCTCCGCCTCTTGGGCTAGCTTTTCGGAAGTCTCCTTCGGGAAAGGCTGTTAGGATTCCGCGAAAGTCGATGAGGGGCAAAAGACATCCGTGCTGAAAGCTCTCAGTTCCAGGAGAGACGGACCTGCCTCTCGAGGGACTGTGCTCGATCCGGCGCGCGAAGTCTGCATACCGGGGCAAAACTAGCTTCGTGTATCCGAGTAGCACCGAGCAGAGGCTCGTGAGAAAATCAGCGCAAGCTACAACTCTCTCCCAATAGCCTTTCTCAGTGAATCCTCTCCCAGCACACCTCAGCATGCCGTGGAATCATTTCTGACGGAAGACTCAATAACTTTACGCTGAGGGGTTGTCTGTGAAACCGTGAATGGTCGTTCCTCGGCATTTCCGTTCAGTTTGATCCGATTCCTCGACTGTGAGTTTTCTGAAGATGTCATGTGAACCTGAAACTTCGCAAAGAATTCCTTTGGCTGACGGATGAAATCCGTGAATGAAGGAAACTGATAGGCACGGATCTTCACCAGTGAGCGTGCATGCAAAAAGGCTGCTGACGTGAAGTGCACGGAATCTCAGCGTCTCGATCATGCCACGGTCATCGGACCGTTGAAGGCGCTGCGTGTTCGACCGGAACGGCGAAAAGCACTGTCTGAGCGAAGTTCCGTAACGACTTGAAAACGGGAGAAGGAGCCGGAAGAAGACAATGAAGAGCACGACAAGAACAATAGTCGCGCTGAGCGCTGCACTCATTGCTCTCCGAGCAGCATGCGCGGAATCTCATGACTCACAGGACGTACTTTGTGCTTGTGGTCCCGCGGGCATAGCGGATTCGAGCTTGTGCCCTGCAAAAGCATCGTTCCAGAGTTCCCGTCGCTGCGGAAGCTGCGCCGGTCACACGTGCACCCGCTTGTCCGAACAAACATGTGGATCCGACTTGGAATGCGAGAAATCATTCGGCCTTAGCTGCGATCCCATCCTGAGCAGGTGCAAAGGTTTGTGCTAGGATTAACGGAGGTCGATAAGTAGATCAGCAGATAGATTCAAAACGTAATAGATCTCCCTTGAGTTCCATCGCTAAATGCCCCTCCATGCAACATTGCCTTGGGCAACAGCTTTCTCGGGTCTCAATTATCAAAAAAGGGTTTAGGCGGATCGTCAGCCGTCGAGCGAGGATTCCAACGAAGATTACTTGGTGCCGTTTTCGGTGGCGGCAGCGAAGTCGACAGCAAATCAGCTTCGGGAAACGAAGTATAATCTTTGAAGGCGGATTCCCGAAAATGCGCTCCATCAAGTCTTGGGCTCGTCAACTCCCAAACATCTTCATTGTGAAGTCGTCGTCGTCGTTTCCGTCGACCAAGACAACCACCGCTAGCTTCAGCATGTGTGAACACCGAAGACAAGTCTTCGACGTCAGAATGTTGAAGAAGAGCTTTGGAATGGCACCCGGTGCGAGTTCGTCTCGAGGAGAGCTCCGGAGAAACTCGAATATTTACCAGTTGATGACAGTCGGCTCATGGCCTAGGCACAGTTTACTGGGTCAATACGCGTCAATCTGTCCTCCATCGACACTGAGCAGCCCGCGGTAGCCGACTCATTTGAGTCGCGCATAAACACCGCTGGGCTCTACGGAAGGTTCTCTCAAGTGCGCATATTCCGGTGACCATTGTGAACTAGTTGAACGCTTGTTCGGCCTTGCCCTGTTCGTCGAAGTTCCTCTGGTTGACGGTTTTGCGTTTGCTCCGGATTCGTATGTTACAATCATTCAACGCCAACGGCCTTCGCCTTCGACGAAGTCGGCTTGAAACCGATCGTACACGGCATCCGTCAAGACCACTCCGCAGCGAGGCGCGTGTACAGACACGGTACCAGCCCCACCTGCCACCCCATCGAAAAGCTGGAGGATGTCTCGACTTCGCGGATTCAGAAATTCTCCGAAGTTTCCTGGAAGGGGGAAACGGCAGCGGGAAATGGACGGGATGGAAGGAATTATCGAAAGGATGGGAATGATTCGAATTAGGTTTGTTGTTGCTGGGCTCTTCGATCGTGTGGAAGTATTCGACGAGTGTCGTTCCCCACGTCATCCCTTCATTTCTCTTCTCGCGGGGTGCAATGGGCAGCTGTACCGCACGCTGTGATCGAGCACAGTATCCAACGACAACGATTCTTTCGTTTCTGAAGCCGTCATTTCTCCTCATGAAGTGAATGAGTGACAAGATTCTGGCGTCTCTTTCCCGCTTGAGCGCTGTCACTTCAGTCGTTTTCCGCGATCGACTGTTTTGACTGGAGCCAATCTGGACTTCGTGGCTGTTTTGACATCATGCCATGTTTTACACGTCATAAGTGGTCCTGAATCTTTTATACCTCCAGACATTCTGAGTGGGCCCTCGTGCTCTGTATCAGCCAATTCAAATGGGAAATAATTTTCTTCGCAGCCCATCAGGACGACGTCGAATCTCTCGAGGAATGTGCTGAACCTCGTTATGATTTTCGGAATCTATATACTGAAATCAACCAGCTGAATTATTGACAATCGTGTCGCCAAGTAGAGCTTCTGCTTCAATGGTTTGCCCGCCGCTCGGATGCTAAATAGCAGCGAATGAATTTCTCGACACTGGAGGGTTTATTGTCGCGGTCGACGAAAGAGCTCGAGTGACCCGCAGAGGGATGCGAAGGCTACAATTAACTAATCCGTCGGGTACACTACTCTTCCCTATAATTGTCGCCGTCATCCATATCTCCGATTACTACTCCTGTAGAAATTCTGACGATCGGATGCTCGAGGGGAAGCTCGACCGCAATGATGTCTTACAATATTGTTCATGACTCGTCGTCGGTGTATGCCTTTCCCGCTCGTTCCCGAATCGTGCGTGTTTTTGAGTGCTCAGCAAGTGTTTCTTTGGAAAACCGGAGACGACCACAACGATTGGCATTTGTGACTCGGCTCACTTGACCCGCCTAGACAAATAGGCTCCAGGTAGCGCGGCGTCGAATCCTCCA
Organism: Galendromus occidentalis; assembly: GCF_000255335.2. Lineage (NCBI taxonomy): Eukaryota > Metazoa > Arthropoda > Arachnida > Mesostigmata > Phytoseiidae > Galendromus > Galendromus occidentalis. The sequence goes on from NW_003805426.1 coordinate 397,704, forward strand.
TTGGAAAATGACGGGTAAACCTACGACGGGCTGTGCCGTCATTGATGAGCTCCCACGGGAAAGTCGAGAGGGACGGTTCAACGAACGATGACGAATCATCGATTTCGGGGACTTATGAGTTATGAACAATAAGGTTTTGAGGTTCGTCAAGGATGAATCTAATCCTTTTTCTCAGGCTCGAATGGGGTAATCTTGATTCTTGATCATACCCAGACCTGGACGCGAACCTGGAGGTCCGTCCCGAAAAATTGATGAGGGAATTTCAGCCCTAATTGACGATAACTCATTATGTCATGGCGATGCAGCTGAAGGTCAGCTCTCGTTTTCTGGCTCGATAGCCCGAGCCGTTCATATGTCAAGGGTTCGAACGGTCCTTCCGAAAGCGACTCAGACGAGTCGGTTGTTGTGTTCTGACGGCGAGCGCTGCCGCCGCTTTGGCTATCACGAGCATAACAAAAACAAATCTACTGTTTACTATCGTGTCAAACTTCCGAATACGATACGACACATCACGCTGAAGCACGGTGGCCTACTCGCCCAACATTCCGAGCAGGCCGTCATTCGTTCAGCTGTACAGGACCGTTCTGGTCATCGCGGCTCCCGCGCATGCTGTTTGTTGCGACGCCGACGCTTTCGACGACTCGCATTGAGGAGCGAGTAAACAAGAATATCGAGAGGGGGACTAATGCGGTGGAACAGTCGCTCGCTCGCCCAAACTACTTTCGGACGAACCGGCTAACTTGTCACTTAACCGACAAAGCCATGCCGGCGAGTGATTCTGCAGCCCCACTCGGCTCTGTCCCAGTTTCGAATAGAACAAGATATTGAACGAGTGAACGAGCTAGCAGCCAGTGGTGGACAACTGACTGTAAGGCAAATCGTCTTTCATCGCTTGCAACGGTCTTCAATCAAACTATTCGCGAGCATTGACGGTCGCGGACTTGTTTGCGCAGAACTTCAAATTGATCGATGCTTCGTGGGCTCGTGGGCCCAGTAAAATCGTTATGAGTTCTGGAAAGTCGATCAAAGCATCAATAGCGTAGTTGATCGGATGAGAAGTGCTGGAGTCGTGCGTCCCCCAGAGAGAAACTCGGGTCTTTGTCGAGCGAATGATCCAAACGCTTTCATCTGATTCCGAAGCGCACGGTATCATCTGTACCCTTCTGGTGCTGAACTCTTACTTTCCCGAGTATTCGTGGAAACGACAATTGCCCTCTTCGAGACGTCGCCGTATACGTTAATCGAACGAATCGCTACAGAGCGCTCTTGACGGAGAGCTGAGCCTCGTTGGTGTTTGTGTTGCTAGCTTGGTTTTTTTTTGCCGCATGCAGGTATCGGCTCCGTTAGGTTTCCGGTCGACGGGAAAAAATCCTTTCGACCATCTTCTAGATGCATGGCTCGGAATCCAGAACGGAAACGGATTGCGGTTACGGCACAGTGATCACTCTTGAGTGACGCGGCGATTATAACTCTTCAATTGTCGTTCCCTGAATACCACTCGGTGAGGGTCGCAGATAATCGCTCGCAATATCGGAAATCCGCCGCGGATTCACGATTGTTTCCCGAAGGTAGGGGAAATCCGAGGAGCAGAGGAAACCCGAGCTCATAGAAACCCTTTCCGGGTACCCACTTTCATGAGACTTCCAATGCTAGCACATTCCTGTGATGGCGACCAGGATCGCTCACGGTTGATCTCTTACGCGACATCGCTCAGAAACCCGATGCATTTGACGCTGCCGTCAAGCGATTCCGTTCAGGATGAACTGCAAGCTCGAAATTCTTGAATCAGTATCCGATATCTCTCTGAGGAGAATTCCTCAATTTTCCCGCTCATTTCCGCGCCTCCCGTATATAGATCACACTCTGGTGGGATGTAAACATAGCATTCTTGAAGTGCCGCTCGCGGATTCCAAGAAGTCGAGATTCGCGGTCTAGTGTCAACAAAGTTGATGGACTTCGCGTATCGGGATCCGTACCCCGGGAGACACTTCGATGACGACGTGACGACTCACCATAATTTTAATCTCGAAGATCAACGACGGTGACGACTCGTCTGAGCCCCCTATTATGAAGTATGGAATTGTGACTCTGAGATGCAGGCTCCCAAAGTAGTTGCATCGGAGTTATGAGGTGCCTGATAATTGGGAGTTGGGAGAGAAGGAAAACGGGGAATTCGCCGACCGCACGCGTCGACAACACTGCAGTGGATGATTTGTGAAGAAGTTCCGCGAGATGCGGAAGGGGTCAAGCCATTAAGAGAAATTCACGCTCTCCTTTTGACGCTTTATAACAATCGACAGAAATATTCCAACAATTCGGAATGCGTCGTAAAGATCTCTTACGATAAGAGGAATATCACGCGTTCGTTTCCGCTCCGTTCCGGTTCAAGGCTGTTTGAGTTTGACCCACATGCATATCTGCCAGGCTCAATCTCCGAGGAGGAGGAGTCAAAATCCTGAGGATGGGATCGTCTTCGAATGCTCTACTGCTAAGACTGATTTTTTTTATCAGGTTCCTTAGATTCTCGGAATGAGTGACTTACTCCGGGGCCATATCTCATGGAATGCTCCGGGCACTAAAGTCTCACGTACTGTCAAAAATAGACCAGCCCATCGACCTTGATCCTGTGGCGTGGTTGTCCTGGACAATGCCACGTGGTATCCCACGGAATCTTGAGTGCTCAAGTTTCGTATTCGATTGACTTTGCAAAATAACTCTTTCGGTGATGTCATCTGACAGAATATCAGAGCGAATATTTTTGCTGCATGAGTGGACACTCGGAGTGATGGCGATGAAAGCGGAGCTCTTCCGGAATCTCAACACGAACGGAATTCGTGACATCGGATTGAGGTATCCGGATGAGTGTATCGGATAGCGTGAGTTTGTGAAAACCACTTCTCTCAGTAATTGAAACTCAGATCGGCGTCGACGAGCGAGTTTGAGTGGGCCACTTTGTTCCGTAGAGTTCGATTGTCCCGGGCTATGTTCCCCTCTACTAGTCGGTAGATCCCGTGGAAGGCGACTTTCCCAAGAGTTCCGCTGTTGTGAGCTCTGAAAGGTCGTTCCGGAATGCATACTGCCGTGAGTCAAGGACGTTAACGGCGTCAACTGCGGTGGCAAGCGTCTGGCAACTCCACAATATTCATTCCGTATCTAGGTCCAGAGAGGTCGCCGAGAGTCCAGGAACCGAGAAAACATCTAAGACCCTATTCCAGTAATCCAGGAATGTCTGGGAATGGTGTATAGGTCTGGATGCCTCCAAATTGGAGTTTGATTGGACACGACGCTGGATCGCAACGAGTCACGAATCGACTCCTGGCCGCGGGAATCGCTCTCGAGTTAGTCAGATAAGATTGCAGAATCGTTACCCAATAAAATCTCGGTGTAATCGTCGCGGATTTCATTGCCGCGGATGGGAACACTGCGATATTTTCGTGGCGACCATTTTTTTCTGAGCGAAAATCTCTCGCCCACGAGCCAACAATCTTTCTTTAACTATAATTTTCCGCAATTTTTGCTAGCGCCCATTCCTTGTGGTTCCGATCATCCCGGAGACCCTTCTCACTTCCGCTGCTAATCAGCTCGCCTTCCCGCGCAGGGGGAGGCAAATTCAGCTTTTGAGAACGCCAAACGACTGCGCCGGCTCACCGATGGGAAGGAGCGGTTTCTTCGAAGGAGGGAGTCTCATTCGCTCGTCGAACGAGATCCGAGGCTTCATCTCTCAAACAGTTAGACAGACATAACTCGTCGTACGTTGTTTCGGTTCAGAGGCACGAAGATCGTAAAACTCAATTCCGAACAAGTATCCGGCATCTAGCAAATAAGGGCGCAAGTCTTCCATGTTTGTTCACATTCTCTGTGGGTTCCTTCTGATTCATTCGGCTCGTAAAATCCTGAAGACCGAAACGCATCAGGTATGTATTTCAGGAGCTCGTCGTCGATCATCCACTACCAGACCTCAGAACACCGGCACCGTCCGATGAGCTCTCGAAATTCCAACCAAGAGACTCGACTTGTGCTTTGAGTGCCCGATGGGTCAGACATGACCGACTCGTCGAATGCCAAGCAGCTGTCGTGGACGTCGAGCCCTCTGCTGTGGGACTCCGGAAATAGTCTGCGTGCAGACCTACCCAGAGCTTTTTATAGGTGAAGCTCAGGGTTACCCTCTGGCTTCGGTTTCGGGGTTACGCTTGGGGTCGAGACGCCAGATGACGGGATAGGCATCACTGAGCATCCATGGGAGGAGCTGAGTCGTAACGATCTTTTCGCGGGACGAGGCTTTTCGGACGCTGTTCCTCCCGTAATGGGAGGCAGTGACCCGTGGGATGCGGTGCTGAACTCGGGGGCGATCAGGCAGATTCCAATAGGATCTAGGTAAAAGGCTCCCCACAGAAATGTACCGCTGCCCAGGTTCAGAACGCCGCGTTTCGAAAATACCATCTTTCGTGGTACTTACAGGAGAGCGTTTTTTCCCAATCAGACTTTTCACCCGAGGGCTCCCGATGAGTCGTTTTGCTCCCTGCATTATCGCTTCGGAATGGGCTGTCCAGAAGAAGCTCTTACCTTTTTCTGCCGATTCTCCCGCCTCCCCGATTTTTTATGAGTGCACACTTCAACGGTGTTCCGAGTGAGTCGATTGGTCATGGACGGGAACGACAGAGATTTCCGTGCATGATCGGATTCGGCTGCCAATGTCACGATTGAGGGCTGGAGCTGATTCGATGAATGAGCGGAGGCTTCGATTAGATTTGGGGAATGTTCACGGAGCGTCGTGAGTCGTTTGCCGTGGTCGCGTCGGTCCTTACGCTGAGAATCATTAGCGTTTGCCGGTGATATCTCGATATTTCTCTGTTGGGAAACTCTCGTCCGCTCTAATCGCTCACAAGTCACCTAGGTACCTCTGAGATCTCATTTCGTTCTCACATCCGGAAAACACGGCCTGAATATCTGACCTGTGTCGAGTTTTCCTGGTGTGCGTCTTGAAAACTTGGCTCGCGATCTCGACTTGAAACTCGCCGAAACCTGAGAGGGTAATCGGATCGGCTCGCGAAATTCGAATGTTTCATCTCGAATTCATGCCTATCTTACGCGGCATCGACCTGCTCGTGGATCGAGCTCGTTTGGGATTCGTATGACGATTTGTCGATATTCCTCGCGGTCATTTTGGAACGCACTGCGGCTTCCTAATTCCAAAGACCGTAGAGCGAACTTTTGATGCTTGTTCTCAAACGAAGAAAAATGAAAAATGGTCGCTTTATTACTTCTAATTGATCTCAATTTCGGTTCATTAAATCTAGACGCCCCGACGATTCTTTGCCATTGGAGCGAGAAGCCGAATGAAAACAAACTATATCCACGCGTCACCATAACTCATCCTATCAGATTTAGTTGAACGTGTGAACCTTGGCTTAAAGCCCGCCGTTGTAAAGAATGAGCGAGCGAGCGATCGAATGATTGGCACCTCGGAAGTTTTCGAAGCAAAATCGATGCTGGACACTTCCACTTAGATTAGGCTGATTCCCGTCGCTGGAAGCAGCGCGCGTACTTCCGTCGCAAAGGAGATTAGGGATACGGGGACAGAGCGCAGCTTTCGACCGACGAACGACAAGAACTTCATATCAAGAGCCACGACAAAGCTCGCTCTGGCATTCGAACTCTTGCACCAGGGAATTGAGATAGATTGAGCGAGATGAGTTGTGGTGACTAGAGCATATGCTCCCCGGAACACGAATGCTATCAGCTCTCTGCGAAATAGTCGAGAGTCAAGAAAATGCGCAAAGAGGTGATTCGACGCCATTTGTGGCCTCATCAATGGTGAATCACTCAGTACCGCTTGTGACAAAAGTCATTGGCAGCTGAAAAATTCAGTATCCATCTAGATGAGCAGATAGCCGGATACGCAGCTTCCTGAAGGCAGAACATGCTTCTTCGATCCTCGGCGGACAGAAAATCTGTTCTCTGCTTTGGGGAGCTTCGCATACGCCTTGGCCCGGGGCATCCACCTTCTCGCACGAGTCTGATAAGCGTAGTAGCCGAAAATGGATTCCACCGATAAGAGTGTGGGCTCTCACCTCGCTTCTAAACTTTCGATGCGGTTCCGACCGGAAGCGAGAAAGAAATTGCTACCCATCAGAGTCGCGAATGATCACGAGCAAGCGCGAAGGCTGCTTGCATCGATAATGACGAAGACATGCTTGCTGTGAGCATCGCTCGATTCGTTGAGATGAGGAAGAGTGTTCCAGAATCTCCGAGTTCTCCTCGAGAGCCGGTGTTCGTTTGCAGCACCGAGAGGAGGGCCAACGTTCCTCATTCCGCCGAGTAAGTGATATACGAATTTTTGCGCTGGGGCTCACTACGCAGGTTACGCGGGCTACTCCGGTTGTCTACAATATGCTCGGGTCACGCGTTGAAGTAAGGGGCCTCCAAAGATCACGATTCCGAGAAGAAGAGCTCACGAACAAACGAACTGAAGACCGAAGGCCAACAAGATGTTTCGCTTTCCCAGACTATTCGATAAGGCGGGCAGACGGCCGCTGGGTCGCTCCGTCGCGGAACATACAGAATCGCCAGAATGGCCGCTAGCTGAGCTCGGGCAAGCGGGGGTGAGTCGTGATCACGGCAACTGTCAACCCTGCGCTATGCGGTCCCGTCAGAACGAGCCGAAGAATAAGTAGAAAAAAAACGATGCGTTGTTTTCAAAAAGTTTCACCGATGAAGATATTCGACAGTGACGACAGTCTTATTTGTGAGGAGCTCGACGCGGGAAACCGCACAAGACGTTGAGAGAGGGAGATGTACGGGAACGCATTTCGGACAAATAATGAGTCCGGATAACTTCTCGCCTCATGATAGAGTGGCGGACTCGAATGAGAAATCCCATGGCGACGACGAAGACGCACCTTCCCTCCGATTCGAGCCTCAGAAGTCTCTGAATATCAATCGCGACATTAAAACCGGGGATGCGAGCGGTAAACTACAGTATGTACGTAGAAGGGAATCTGTCTGGTTGGATTTCAGGAGAAGCCATCTCCCCCGCGGAATTCAGCTCTGGCATTTCGGGTTCCGCTCAGGTGAGGTGCCATGATGCTTTATGGATCCATCAGCTCTTCAGATCTTCCGGAGGGGGCTGAGTGACTCATCGTGACGGATGATCTTCACGTTCGTGGCCGATAATGCGGAGCTTCTTCGGCCGACAAAACGTAGTTTCGTCCGACCATGTATTCGCGTCGAGAAAGCGCCCACGGTTTCGATGCGCAGTAAGGCGCTTTCCCGTATTCAAAGAACGTATTTTCCCGCACGAATCAACTCGTCTGCCGGTGAACCATACACTCGTCTCGAAGTCGTGGATAGATCATCGTCGTATGTCCAGAAAAACAGAGAAACAAACTCCCGAGGTGGTCGACCTTTTCTCCCGTGTGGAACGTCAGGAATTATTCTTAATCAAATAACACAAAAGCCTCATTAGTGCGCTAATGAAGGAAATGCCGATGAAGTTCAAGAGATGCCCCTCGGTAGGCTGGAGCGAAATCACCGAAGAAGTATGTTGCCTTGCGATCTATGTACAAGGATATTATGGAATGAAGGCAAATTCGCGAAGCATCGAACTATCCATGTCTCCGGTGGAATCGTGTGTGATTCGTTTAAGTGTCCATGGATTGAGATATGCACACTCCTTTCTGGAAAATCAGATGTCGCGAACATGGATCGATCGCTCAAGCAGATACGCCGAGAGTCGAGGGTTGGAGCTTCGAGGAAACCCATCGACCACAGGCCACAGAAGCTGACCCTTGTCGCTTGCCTGCTGGGCTGTCAAAAACAAGATGTCTCCTATCGAAAGCGAGAAACCTCTTGATTTTCTGAAGATAAACATTTTCTCGGCATTTTACCTCGGCTACCAGTCCTTCTGGTAACTGCAACGCCTTCGATGAGGACTTGACCTTTTATTCGGACGAATACATGTTCCTGTAGTGTTTCCGGCGTTGCGGTGCGTCGGTGATGCTCTCCGGCCCGTCGCTCATACGATTCTGATTGAGACGTCGTTTTTGACTCTTCTTCGGTCGTCCGTGATAAGGGGGTCCTCTCGAGATTTGGTAGTCATCCGATCCTACCGTTCCCGTGGAGTAGAGAAACATGAATGACGAATCTAATCCGGTTCTGAGTTCGTCAGGGTTTCCATGATGTCACCTAGATTGAGGAGAAGATCCTTTCAAGACGGAGTATTCGCCGCCATCAAGGCGCACTCCTATCCCGAGCAAAGCGATCCCGGACAACTCTGTGTATTTATCGCTCGTCTCCATTTGAGATCGGGTGATACAATGTGGCCCGCTTCGCGGAGCTGCGGAGAATTTTCACGAATTTGAATTCAGGGCAGAAACGAATACAGTAAAAGTCGGATATGGGCTCACAAGATGAAGTCAGTGCACGCGTACGCGATCCCCGGGCCCGAAAAAGATTAATCGGATCTCCGACCGTCCATTCCCGGCTCCATCTAGCCGACCTAGAAACGCGCCCACTCTGCTCGCGAGAGAATTAGAAAACGATGGGATAATGAGTCAGATTTCTAGTCGCCGTACTGCATGTGAAGGTTTGACGCTCGAGGAGAACAAAAAATGGCTACGTTTTCTCTGGCATTTTTTTTCAATCAAGCCGAGAAGGAAGTTGAAATATTTGTGACTAAAGGGACAAACGATGACTCCGAAATTCAAGTCTCGAAAATATCGGTTGGGAAGGAAGAATACGCACACCCAGCGTTTACCAAGAACTCATCAGAACAAAATAGCGCAAGAAACGCTGCCTATAACAACGAACATGGGGACGCTCGTGATCTTCGGTTTTTACATCTCCCATGTCCTTTTGAAGTCTCCATGTGAAGACCTCTGACTCTCAACGGAGCCGTCGATATGGCCTTTGACCTTCAGTTCGACTATTCCTACGGGGCATCCGAAGATCCGGCTTTTTAGCCCCCAAGGAGGACCGTCCAGAGCCGATGGACACGTCGAGGCTTCACGAGAATCCTGCTACGAATAAAGAACAACTTTTTCGAATAGACAAGCCAAGTGGATGCCGATGGTGTTGCCCACACGGGCGAGGGCTTGAACATCATTGTTAAAGAAGCGCGGCTTGCCGGAGTGAAAGAGCTTTCGCAGATAATTCGAGCGAGAGAGCACGTGAAACAAAAAAAAAGCATCGTGCACACCTCCTTGGATTCTGCTATGGAAAATGCAGGGAAGAGTCGTCGATAATGTATCTCCGGAAACTTTCTTTTCTTTTTAACTGGAATTGTCTCGGGACTTCCGACCAGATATTTCGGGAAGTCGGAAAATCCTTGCAGGATAAATCCTTAGATGGATCCGATCATATATGGCCGGCTGAGCTCCTTGGAAGTCTGAAAAATCATTCACGGTGGTCGTCAGCAGCATCGAGCCGCCGGTTTCACTTCTCCCCACAGTCAGTTGGCCACCGGTTGTTGCGCGGCCAGCAGAAAACCTAAAAAGCGGAGTCGCGAGCGTCGCGAACGGCAAACGCAGTGTATAGGCACGGCTCCATGGAACGCCGGCTCGTTTTTTTTGCGATTACGGTGCGCCGCTGTAGACGGAAGTGAGTCCCGGTTCATTTTGCTTCGGTTCGCTATAAAGTAACCAATTGACGGGGCCATCGCCAGCATGGGAGCCGTATGTCATCCGTCCTATCGCTAGCCGTATGGTCATCGGAGTACGGACGGGCGTCGGCGGATTTTCGTTTGAAGGCCTAATTCATGAGCCTATTCAACCGTGCATCGCACTCGGGAAGTTTCCCCGTCATCTATATATGTAGTTTGTATCTCGATCTTCCTTCCCGAGGTCGACCGGATGATTTTCCTTCCGGACAGGGGTTTTCAAGCGTCGAACTTTTCCTCAAAATTCGATGACTCTCAGGAAGACGAGGACGGAGCGAATGGGATTTCGGACAGCTCAGACATTATATTTTCTCTCAGACCATTGCCTCGGACCCAATTCTCCTAGATCGGTCTCTGATTTGATAAGATTGAAGAGGATACTGCCCATTCTCGACCTGGTTCGACGATTCACATGCTGGCAGAATTCGAAGCATTGGAAACCGTCTGTTCGCTTGCTTTAGCTGTTTAACATACAGTCGCAGGAAGTGAATCAGAACTTTCTCGGTTCGGCGTTCTGCGATCGCGTCGAGGTTCTCCTCAGAAGCAGCTCTTCAGCTGGGTGTCGCGAGCGAGGAGGAATCGTAGTCGTCCCGGTGTTTTCCCGGTGGGTGATCGGCTGTGTCCAGGCGGGAGACGATTGACGGCAGAACAGTTTCTCTCTCAGTTGGCGATGGCTTCCATTATTTATCCGGAGATCATCCAGTTCGAGGAAACCGCAGGGTGCTCCAGAAAGGCTACTCCTCTCAGGCAGTCAGAATTTTCTCGATTGAAGAAGAATAAACTTCTTCCGAAATCGAGAAAGAGGAGAAGGCGCTCCTCAATCAATCGAGGTGGGGCTTTAATTTATGAGTCTTTCCATTCTTCCAGGAAAGCTCCGGATCGCCATTTCGAATATCACCGCTAGATCGGCGCAGATCCGATGGAAACTCCGTAAGAAAACTGTCCCACCGCCCGGCATATTCTACAGGTGAGTGCATAGATCATTGGCTCTCTTTGAATAGATGCTCGAGAGAAATCGAAAGTATTCTACGAAAAAGGGCGATTTCTATCACTTGAGACGATTTATGATCGTTCCGTGAAACAACGTTTCCTCATTCGGTAAACAAACCGAGGGACCTTTGTAACAAATGCTCGCCTCGGCTCTCCAATGATCAGAGCGCCTTCCGAAATTTGTCCGTCTCGAGCCAGAATCGTTTTTACGATGCTGACTTGTTGATATGACTCGCTTTAACACTTTTCCTCTCTTCCGAAGTGTCGAGTACGACGGAGCCGATACGCAATGGAATGGTGCTCATGTGAACGACGATGGGAATTCCGCCGACTTAAGGAATCTCAAGCCGCAACACGATTACGTCATCAAAGTGATCCAAGATGGCAACTCGGTAATGAGTCCGCTGACTCCAACGGCTAGCCTGAATTCTCATATTTGCCCTCAAATTCTCGATGAACTCAAAGCTCACATCTTTTCGGCCTGGCTCGCTCACAGGAAATCACCATGTTCCGCACATTGGAAAAGTCGCAATCGATTCGACCTCAGCTAAGAATGTTACGACGGTCCGCGAGCTCCGTCACGCTCGCTTGGGATGACTTCGATTCTTCTGAAAGGTGCTTGATCCCCCCTCATTCATCGGCGCACTGATCAGATGGACCCTATGAGTGTCCAACGATGCCTGAGACCTACAATGTATTGAATATTATGAAGACCCGTGTCCCCCCGGAATTGTCCCAGGGACCGTGCGGTTAATGACTCCTGATTTCCTCCTTCGCAGCTATAAAATAGAGTCTCGTACGAGCGATGCGGGGGCATTCGATTCTTGGAACGTGGTCAAGGTCTCGGCTAGTTTCGGAACGGTGAATAATCTCCGACCGGGAACTGAATACTCATTCCGGGTGAGGAACTCTCAAGGTGTCACAACGGAGGCGATATCGAAATTCACTGAGGGTATGTACTCCCATCCCCGGCGATATATGCCGAGAACGCTCGCGAACATTATGGTCATACGCTGACGTTGAGACGGCTCCAGAGTGCCGCCAAAGAATAAGGGTTCCAGGAGAGTTTTCACTTCGTCCTGATTTTCGTCCTGTCCTAACTCACGCGAGTATTTTCCCTTTGCATAAAACAGACGGATGCGTTCGGCTGGGGAAGGACTATCTCGTGGGCGAAACGTTCTTCGAAGGTTGCGACCTTCGATGCGTGTGTCGGGGGAACGACCAGGGCGATTGCGAACCCCGGTGTGCTTCACCCTTCGTGAGAGACGCCGCTCCGGCTGCGTCTGTCACCCCGTGTCATCAGGTTCCGTCGAAAAACGACAGCTGCTGCGTGAGCGTCCATTGCGAGCACGGAAAACCTGGCAGATGTCCTTCAGCCGATCGTAACGTAAGCGCTTCGGGCTACGAATTGAGCTTCGATATCTTTCTCCGACACTTTTCACGATGATGGAATTCGACTTAGATGTGCTGAGCGTCCAAACCTTCCAGACGTATAAATCATCAGGTTCCGAATTCGATTTCCAGCTGACCACGTGTGCTCTCGAGTGTGAGACCGACTTCGATTGTAGGGGAGACGAGAAATGCTGTCACAGCGAGGTTTGCGGTCGATCAACATGCGCGAAGCCCCTGAGCGAGGACTCCGACGACCAATGCTCAAAACTATCTTGTGGGCCGAATTCGTTCTGTCTCCTCAGTGGGGAGAAAGCGTCCTGTGAGTGTCTCAAAGGCTTCTCCGGCAATCCGAATGATTTGCGGTTGGGATGCAATTCGTTCGCGTCGAACATCGCACCCGTGGATCCAGGTGTTTGTTCCTACAAGAACAAGTAGGTCGTTTGGATAATAATCGTTGGTCAACAGCAAGAGCCAAGACAGAGCCTTTTTCGAGTTCAGATTGGATTCAACCGTCTTTTGGGCTCACCATCGATCCCCGCATTTCCCAGGCGGTATCCGGTCGGAGAGGAATTTGACGACGAATGCAGCTTCCGGTGCCATTGCACCGACAGTTTCGAAGTCGAATGTAGCGAGAGATGTCCGAAACCTCCCTCGAGGATACCGACCGAATGTCATCTGATCGCCGATCCGAAAGATTCATGTTGCCAGATTCTCGCTTGCGAGAAGAACTCCACGTCAGCGCTCTCAGAATTCGACGGCTGCGAGTTCAACGGTGAGAATCTACAAAAAACTCAATTTTAACGCAATCGCGATCTTTGCCACGGCCTAGTCTCATCGCCGCGAAAACGCTGAACTATTTTTCCCTATTTCCCCCATTTTCCCTGTTCGACGCGGCGCCGGCACTTTGATTGCGCAGGCTCACAATGCTAAATTTGCAGGACGACGATACCATGTCAACGAGGAATTCGACCACGACTGCGAGAGCAAATGTGTTTGTGCCGCCAGCACTTCTGTGTTCTGCACTCCTCGATGCGCTCACGACCTTGGAGATCTCGATGACACTTGTAGACTCCTTGTGCATCCCAGGGACCAATGCTGTAATATACCGAGCTGCTCCGAAATCAAAGGAGAGCCGCCTCTGAGCGACTCTTCAAGTGAGTGACCTCCCGTTTCGGCGTCCCGCGGCCGGGCCCATAATCTCAATCGATGAGACCTCGACAAGGGGCTCGGTCTTGGTTTTCCTCATCCGATTTTTAGTCGGAAGCCTCGATGACAATTAATGACCTTTAACTCGCTAGGTCTTCAAGTGGTCCTGGAACAGGCCAAAGTCCTCAACTCCACGCAGGTTCTCCTGGGCTTCATCGTGCGCTACGGGGATCCGCCATCGAACGCCCAAGTCTGGTTTACTCGTCAAGATTCGTTATCGTGGATCAAACGCAAATACAAGGTCTGTCTGCCACCGAAGCGACCGAAAACTTTGTCGCACCCATGAACACTCAGCATGTGCTCGCCCTCGTTCGGTGCCCGTCGAAGCATTAGACCAATTGCTTTGTTTCGATTTCAGATGATTCCCTCATCTGGTTACATTCTGGACGTGACGGGACTCGAGAGCGATACTGCCTACCTGATGAAAGTGGTTGTGGGTAAAATGGAAAGCAACACCGCCAGAGTGCGAACCTTGCGCAGACCTGTTAGTCACGTGGTCGAGTTCTGCTTGCACAATAATCGAACGCATGCAATCGGCGAAACCTTCAATATAGGCTGTGAGCAGAAATGCATCTGCGAGAAAGATGGCATTGTCGAATGTCAGGGAAGATGTGAGGTAAGTTGAGTTTGCCTCATATGAAAAGTCAATTTTCCGCCCGTCTATTGAGTTGGTTTCCGTCGTGCATCGATAGCTTTCCTTCATCGCGGCTCTCCGATTTTCCGCAGACATACGTGGATGTCATTGGGTACGAGCATTGCGATTGGATAGAGTCGCCCGACGACGCCTGCTGTAAGGTCCCGTCCTGTGGTAAGACAATTAGTGGACCAGACCGTCAGCTGGGTTTCCCCGATTTCAATGTTTCGTGCAGCGACGATCTCGGCCATCAGTACAAGGTATGAGCGATTTCACGGTATATTGAAGTATCTACTCTCGGACAGGATTTCTGTCTCACTACACAAACGAATTTGTGTAAACATCGAAGAATCACGATATTCTCAGGTCGGAGAAACATTCTTCAAGGACTGCCACGAGCAGTGCATCTGCCAAGTAAACGGCAAACCCATTTGTCGACCAATCGACTGCAAAGCGCACATTGGGGACTGTTCCGAGTTCGAGATCATCGACGTCGATTTCATACCGAAAGCACCCAACTGCTGCCCTCCGATCAAATGCAAGAGTGGTAAGTATTTCCTGCATTTTCCTTTTGCACTCGATTCAATTCGCTTCCCTCGACTCCAAGATGCATTTGTGCATTCGCACGTTAGGACTGGTCGATTGTCCTAGAGCCTCGTCTAAAATCTCGGTGTGCTTCCTTCGCAGATAGGTCATGCACCTTCAAAGGACAGAAATATCGGAATTTCCAGCAGATCCCACAAGAGCTCGTCGAGCGTTGCGACCAGAGATGCGTCTGCGTGGGAGGATCCGTTCAGTGCGAGGACCGATGTCCACCCCCCAACAGCTCTCCCCCTCCGACTCTGCCATGCCCGGTATCTCTCGCGTATCGCGGACATCTGCCCGGTGATACCTGCTGCACGCACTGGATGTGCAAAGATGCGGACTCACGTTTGAGGAGCGTTCAAGTAACGGCCCTGAACTCTACGACGGCTCGGGTTCATTTCTCCTTACCCAAGATGCTCCTCGGCCAGGAAGGCGACGTAGAGATTCGCTTCTCTACAGAGCTCGACAAAGATCGCGATGAGTGGGAGAGCCGGAGGTTCACGAGGGGTTCCGGAAAAACTTTCGATAACGCGAACCTCCAGTTCGATGTGTCGGGTCTACAACCCAAATCCAAGTATGCCCTCCAGATCATCGTGCACGTCGTCGGAATGCTCGAAAGCATCAAGAGTCCGACGCTGTCCGTCGAAACTCCGACTGGTAAGCTTCCCATTCGGTCCGGACATTCAAATGTGGGTGTTTCCGGTGATTGTGAATGGTCGTTCGAACCACGATTCGGAACTTTCAGAACAACCATCGCTGATCCGAGTTGCTATGGACATCGAGTTGACGTTCCGGGATTCGAGCATAATTGTCCAGTGGCGTCCATTGACGCCTCGCGAGAGAGAGTCCGTCGACGGCATACGCGTCGTTTACGGCAAGGCGAACAGCTCTCCGCTCATTCTTTGGAAGAAGAGCGAGCTTCTCCACCGAGACATCACTTCGTATGCAATCGAGAAGGTTCAATCGAGTACGAAATACGTGGTCAATCTAGAGTTCATCACCAGAGACAACGCACACGTTATATCTGAGAAATCTTCGGAAATTCTGACACCAAGCGACGCTTACGCGTTCAAGGTTAGACCAAACGGCAGTTTCGAGGAGATTTCGAAATCTCTCATGACGGCGAAGCCAAGACGTGTCCTCCGGAGAAGATAAGTGGAATATTCTTCAATAAGAACAACAGCCCGCCCCGAGTAAAATTGAATTTGATTTCTCCACGCAGATAACGCTGACTCCTGAGCGAATCACGCAACGGGCTGCCATAATCCTCTTGCTTGGGGTCCCTTCACCGATATCAAAATACATAAGCGTTGTGAGATTATCCCATGCGTCGAGCCAGAATCCTGAGAGAGAGCAGAGCTTCCAGAAACTTCATGAAGCCAAAGTATTCCTGGACGGGCTTCGACCGTCTACCTCCTACAAAGTGAGAGCAGTCCGTCAAGTTTCGGAATTGACGGCGCGTGAACGATGCATTATTCACCAAAGTCCTATTGATTCACCCGTTCGGTACTGATCGTCATCGGAGTGTCTCTCTCTAATTCTGTGTCTTTTTTAATCTTCCCAGGTTTGGTTGGATGCGTATCTGACGAATGGGGAAGCCATAGCGTCGAACATGCTCGAATTCCGAACCCCGTCGGATGCCTCGCATCAAGGGCATCACGCCAAAAGCACGCTGCAAACGGTATTCCTGGTACTTCTCGTTCTCGGTAAGAGCCATCCCCGACATCGAGTCCCCGCCCCCATTCGAGAATGGAGGAGAAGCGATTTCCTAACACGTGATGAATATGGGCGACGAATGTTCGGTTCTCATGCTCCCTTTCCGTCTCTCGCAGGTCTCTTCGCTCTGTCAGTGTTCGGCTTCGCCTGGAATCATTTCCAGCTGCGGCGTCAGAAAGGCGCGTCCGACTCCGCAGCCTACGATAATCCGAGTTACAAGGTCGAAATGACCACAATGAACAACAATTCGAACCACTCGGTAACGTACTGATCACCGATTGTCGCTTTGCTTCTCACATGCTGCTGCTGCAACCTCCACCCTTCCTGCTCATTCCCGATGGCTCGCCTCGAAAAGCTTCATCGTAGGAGCAAATACCGCGGTAGCCTTAACACCCAAGTCTGTCTCCGCCTCAGTGACGCAAGTGCTCCCCTTCCCCTCTCCTACGCCTTGAGACTGGATCCCCACACTCCGCTGGCTCGGTACCGTAATCGTTTCGGGGAATCGCTGTAGATATTCGACAATGGTCCCCCGAGTCTGGACTGCCATCCAGATCGGAATGAGCTTCAGATAATTTGTATACCCCCATGCTCAAGTTGCACCGTGTTCAGCATGCTAATTGAAATACAGATCTTCTACTTCAGGTCTCGCTCTCAGCCGAGGTCCTTGTCTTCGTGACCTCGACACCGATATTAGATAGTCCGGAAGAAATTAGGGCGTTCGAATGAAGCTCCGTGGTGACCCTGGAGGTCACCGAGCAAACCTGTGTATGATACTCCCAGTGAGAGCGTTTAGGATAGTCGCTACACCTCTCCCTCGATCATTCGATAGATCAGGTCGCATGTCTGAAACGTGGAAGGAACTGCCAATCATAGGTTGTGAGAAAAGGAGATGTCTAGGTGGCCCGTGATAGTTTCTGGGTTTGACAGCGATCTCCCGAAGTGTGTGTATAATAGAAATGTGCAAACATATCGAGGGAACTCATGGATCTGATGAAGATGTAGTCAATTAATATTTATTCAAGATAATCAAGCCCGCAATGTACATAAGGTCGTTGTAAGGATCGTGTCTACGATATTCCTATCTCGAGGCAAATGTGATAGCTTTTTGACGCGAGTAGTCTACACGAACCCCCCTACCTTTTTACCGTGGTCATGTTTCTGAGATTCTTGCTCTCATTTTACTCAAGAATTGGCCCCCAAGATAAGCGAAGGAAGGAGCTCTGATTCAGAGTATCATCATTCGTATGGATGAACTCACTTAGTTATGTAAATACCTCATTCAGTCTGATCTCGCATCGGCAGAGATAATTTATTTACCGTATACGATCATGGGAGCTGTGAATAAATTAAGAAGAGAAGAATGAATTCTATGAAGATTCCGCGCAGATAAGTCTCACGTAATGAGTCGGGGTATGGAATGTTATCTCCTTCTAGCTCCAGAGTATCAACCGACGGGTGGTCGAGTGGGTAGCGCGTTTGTCACTACTCGTGCAAACGTGCGTTTCACTTCGTGAAATGCCGCAACGACGCCGCTCGCGCGGGAGGCGGTGTGGGTTCGATCCCTGCTGCCGGAAAAATATTCCTTACGGAAACGCAGGTACTCGGCCTTGATCCTCCTGGGTACATTTGCTCTATGGATCCGTCCTCGGATGCAATGTGAATAACAGTACCCGGGACGTTAAACCTTGGCTGTGTGGATCAGCCCGAAAACGCTCCGGAATCTATTAGCTCTTCGCAGGAGACCTCGTTTTTCGAGAATTGAATCGAATAAATACAAAACCCGCCGTTTTATTCCTGGGGAACAATATCGGAGGGGGTGACAGCCTCACTCGAGACGTTGTTCCATGTTCTCCAGGTTTTGTCTCCAGATTGCTTCGACTATGCACCTAAGGGCCCTCGGGTCGTGTTCCTCAAGGTCATCGGGTTGTTGTCCTGGGAGTGGGAACGTTCGAATAGCGAGTCTTGACTCTCGGTGCCGGAGCGGGAGGCGGTATCGTCGACGACGGAGTCTCCGACATAGTATGATTACGCTCTAGACTGCTCTCGAAGGGTTTCAGATTGTTGTCATCGATTTTGGGGGCTTCGGTCTTCGTCTGGTTTATTCCTGAGTTTCCCGAAAGAGGCTTGGTGACATTCGCAGATACCGCGACATGCGGGGCTTGGATTGAAATCGGCTCGGACTGCGTAGCCTGGAGTCGGGAAGGCGTTCCCGCGGTGGAGTTGGGCCTGGGGTAGTCGTTCAGAACGACGACTTCAGCACTACTTGTACCCGGGGATGCATCAGTCGTATTCTGGGGGGTCGAGCCTGGCGCTTGCGGGAACTGTGCATACGGTCGCTGTGTGGGCATGAATATTCGCATGGTGCCTCCTCCAGGAAGATTCTGACGCAAAACCTCCGCGGGGTACAATTTATTGAACAGCTCAAGGGATAGATGTCGAGTTTTCTCCGCCATTACTCCACGGGATAGTAGCGGAAGAGAAGGTTCTGCTTCCGTCGTTCCAACCTCTTGAGAGCATGATAAATCACTCTCCGGGCACAGGATCATTACGCAGTCCGTATTTTCAATCCAACGCTCCTGGGAAGACATCACTGGACTAATGATCGACGAAAAAAATCTCCATCAACCCTCTTCACGAGACCGTTCTTCGGAAGCCGATCGGGAGGCATCGATTCCTCGCTTGACTCACCTCGCACTGCACACATCCCTTGAGGAGAGCTCCCTTCAGAGTATAACGGACGAGAAGATAAATCCTCTCGCCGGTAGCCTGGTTCAAACAACGTGATGGACAACCGTTCAAGTCTTCGCCCTCTGGAACCCAGTAGCGGGGACAAGCTGTGAGGCCCCGGGGTGCAGCAACTATGAAGTCCGAGAATGAGAGATTAAAATTATAGCGCCGATCGATTCTATTCTGATACTCTGCCGGCACCAGCTCAATCGAACAAGCCTAGCCCGGAGACTCCGGCCTCTCCTACTCTATCGGAATGATTTTCTGGCACTGTCTTGCACTTGTTGAGAATGAACTTACACACTGTGACTGAGTGGATACACAAGCAAGCAAACATTCCAAGGATCCACATGGCGTCGGTCGACACTGAGGACGGCGTGGAATGGATTTTGGACGGCTCCTGTCTCAATGGACTCGCCTCTAACGAATAGGCAAAGGGAAACCACTGATGTCGCCAAACGAGAGAGTTGAGGAAAGAACGAAAGAAGAAAGTCTTTGGTGCGCCGTCAGCACCCGAAGCAACGGAAAACCGCTAAAACCAAACATGAAATTCGTATGGTGATAGACGCTCATTCTCTCCTTCTTAGCTCTGACGTCAGGATGACAATATGACGCGGAATGACCCGTCGGTCAGAGTTCCTCCAGAACCGATGATTCTCGACATCTTCGCTTTCTGTGATATCTCTTTCTGCCCGCCAAACGGTCTTCGGGAACTCCTGCGGCATCCAACGATTCGCTTTCTTCGAATGGTGACTACAGGCGGATTCAGGAAGAATCGCTGCGGAGATCAACACGGTGTGTACCTAAGGAAATATTATATTGAGTTTTCCCGGGTTCCGCCCCTTTGAGCGATTTTTCCTTCCTTTCCATTTCTGAATTCCGCTATTCGTTCTCAGACTGTTGAAACATGAAGACGGATGGATCGAATGGGCAGATGGGAGCTATATTCTCAATCCCACTGGGGTCAGTGGGTACCTCGAGCAGGCGGTCCAATCCGGCAGCGTCGAGGACCGCACCTTCTCGATAAGATCCGAACTTTCAAGAGAATTATGATTTCAGGCTCTTTGTACTTATCTTGCTCTCAGCTTCCTCCAAAGCCGATGAGCTCCGTTAGGGTATGCTATCGGCTGTTGTGCCTCATTCTGATCATGGTCCCATCGGAGCTGTCTGAGATCTAATCGATCCTGTGTCATGAAGGAAGACGATACTACCGTCAGTATCGGAAAACGTCTCTCGAGTTGCATCACGCCTGTCAGCATTCGTCGAATTCTCCAGGAATGGCTCATCGATGCCCAAGCTGACTCAGGCGAGCAAACGCCTCCTCGAAATTGATCTCGATCGAAGCGGAATGAGCCAGTGCCATTGTGCTATTCTCAGAACCTCGATGGGTCACAGCCAACCCCATTCCTCGGCAACCGGACTTTCGATAGCGGCGATCTATGGTTCACCCAAGTCAATTCAATCACTTCCGGAGAGCAATTCAGTCATCTCGATCATTTTCCGAAGGGAATCAATCAACCCGACATCGGTTGATTGAGAAAATCGGGATCATGTTGATTCGGGACAGCGGCACCAGGTTTTGTCCCTCACGGATCGTAGAGGGAGAAAAATAATCTTCGCGGTCCCCTCAGCATTAGTATTTCCAGGCGGAGTGGGGAGGGGAGATTCGCTCATGTCTGACTGAGTGTTGCTACCCCTATGAAGCAAACGCGCTTCAACAAAAGGACGTAGTGGGCAAGGGAGCGATGTTCTAAAGCTGGGGTATCTTGTAAGCCTCATGCCGCCGTTCTGTACACGGGGCTGCTCTGAATGAATCAAGAACACATCTTTCGACGTCAGTCGGACATCTATTGGGTACACACGGAATGGAATGGGATACTGAGGTTTCACGCCCCAAAAAAATTGGCCTCCCACATCAATCACGATTAGAGTTTTGGGCGCGAGTTGAACCAGCGTACGTGACCAACTTAGTGATCCGATTAAGAGCCAGAGAGCTCATCCTCGAACGAACACGCTATCGACTAATTACTTGATCTCTGAATCCGTAGTAGAGTCATCGATATTTCTGTAGGACACTTTCCCGTTCCCGATGCATGCTCAAGTGATTTAGATGAGCCTTTGAGCGCCATCCCTCCCGGCATTCATCGATGATGGAGCGGATCGCACCGCTGTTTGCACAGGACGGGGCTCCAAATATCAGTGTGTCGGTTTCCTTTCTCGCATTCTCAAGCAGATGGGTTCCGATCGGACCGATCGCGAACACATATCGTAATTTCGCACGAAACCGTCCGAAGCACGATCTCGTTGTGATTATTGTCCCAGTCGTAATATCCGAGAGTAAATACGATTCGATGCAGTGCCACAATGAAGTAAATAATCGCTCATCATTGCATTGTTCATCACGGTGATAATGGCGCTGACGCTCATGACGCTTGATGATGATGGATGTTGATGATGGAATCGGTGGCGGCGGCGGCGGCACTCAGAAGTCATGATCATCGTGAAGTCCGAAGCCCGATCGTCAGTGACGGACTGGCTCTCTGGTATGCTCGCTGCTGCAACAGAAAACGCGGCAGAGGAGATGAAGAAGGCCTCGTGGCCGTTGCCGCCGTCCACATCGATGGCGGTACAAGAAGATTCCACGAATTCCTTTGCGTTCACGGCCCCGTCCGTCTAAAACAAGAACGTTTCTTTTCCCGGCTTTGTTGCCGTTGCTTGCTCGCTGGCCACGCGATACGTTGCTCTGCTCGATTCTCTTCCGCTCACTCATTCCTCCGGTCCCCGTTCGCCGACTGTGTGCACATTTATTGGACACATACTCCACGCGCAGAAATCTTTATATCGCTGAGAGGAATGATATCCGAGCAGCTTCTGGTCTGCCCACCCGCTCTAAGTGGGAGAACCTCGCTCGCTCGGAAGCCGACGGGACCGTGTATATGTCACTATGAATGATCCGGCATTTTGTTCCATGATAGCGTGTTCCTCACTTTCGACTTCATGCACGGAGTGTCCTCAAAATGGCCACGTGAGGCGCTCCGCCAGCGATTCCCTGAGATCCGACCGGATTCCTCCATCAGGCCACTCTCCAGGACTCGTGAAGAGGCGGAGAAGAATCCCTCCGACCTGCGTATGCTGACCGTCATTGGAGGTACTGCGTATGCGAGCCGGATCCGCCGATTCGATCGACGAGCCGAGAATCAAGTCCGGCAACTCGAATCTCGCCCAGCTCTGGATCCACTGGTGTCAAGCGTTTTCGTCGCATGCAAATGCGAACTCGCGTAACCCCTTGCGGGACGATTCGCTCCTTCCCTTGTCTTTCCTTGTGCACTTTCCCGTCTCTTCTGACCCATCGCGAGTTATGACCGGACCTCGGACAGGTTCATCCGAGATCGCATGGGTGGCTGGAGGGGGTAGCATGGCGGATCCGAGATCCGAGGGTCAGACAAACGGGACCTCTAGCTCATCAGACCGAGGCCGGTACCGAGCCAGCTCCCGGGTCCTGGACCTCCGACTCACCACGGAGGACCTGTGATAGATTCGGCTCCCGGCGTCCGTGAGCGCGAGCAAGCACATTCCCATTGAATGGATTTTCCGAAGACTCCGTGTTGCCTCCGCCGACGAGTCTCCGCTTTTTGGAAAGTATCGCTGCTGATTTACACACGCATTCATCGTAAGATCTTCGGTCGATGTTCGGGATATCGATTCCGCCTTATCAGCTTGGAAATGTATCGTTGCTTTTGTTTGTTGATTCATTCTATCTCAGTTTTTGCGTATGCGTATATTTTCATTTTTTCTGTGTCCGTGTAAATTCGATTTATCGGACGTTGTTCTTCAGTTCGGAGTTAAAAGCGAAATTAATAACCACGAGTCACGAACACACGCCGAAAATGTGAATTCCGCGGCGTATCCGGGTGGCGTCACGAACTTCAGAGGGGCCCGAATCGTCGTAATCGCGTGCATAGGAGTACATGTTACAACGACCGACATTTTCTGCCTGGAATCAATGACGAGAGAAATCGAGAAAGATTGAGGGAAACGAAAGATTGAGCAAGTTCGGTAACAATGTATGCTCCTCGACTCTGGTAGGTTGGAGACGGGATGTATGCTTTTGAGGGTTCCATAGAGGAGAGGACCGTGACACCGTAACTTTCTGGCCATTAACCGAGGATCGGGAATATCTCCGGCTGTCGACCATATGGGATGACCGAGATGGGAGGTATGTCGAGGAGCGCCGCGATCCTGCCGCGCGTATCCGATTCTGTCGGATTCCATGTTGCTCCGAGAATTCTCGAAGTATCTCAACTCGCTCGAGAGAGGACGTTCCGGAATCTCGAGCTTACATTTCTGTCTCCATCCTCCAAGAATCAGTCCGGTCTCCTCGAAGTCGACCTCCTTCGAAATTTGGGTGGGATACATTCCAAGGTCGGATAACCTCGACGACAACGATTCCACGTGCCCCGGAATTCCATGGGACAAGTCGCTTTTTATTGGGATTAGGTGCGATTTTCTCAATGCACGAGATTTGGCCTATTTCACCGGGTAAGTCTGTGTGAACCGTAGGCTTTTCAAACATTTAGAGAGAGTCGCTGCGGAATCCGCTCCAGAATGATATCTATGAAGACCACAAGAAGTTCGTGTCAGGTTTCCTAAATCGAGCTCAGCAGAACGCAACCCTGGACCCGCATCGACCCACTACGCTGTAGGATGGTCCCCTTCTCCGAGGAAGCGTGAAATCACGAAACATTCGATAGGTTTCCGCGATCTGCAGCACTAAAGGCTCCGGTGGCAAGCCGAAGAGATCAGAATTCCGATATCGTATTGGATCGTGTTCACTCAGGGCCCAGGCTACGCAGCCGGATATCAAGAGAAAACTTCCAGACTGGACGTCTGGCCACGCAAGTTTTTCGATTGAGAGTTTGCACCGAATTGCCTAGATTTTCATTCTCCTACCGAGATCCTAGGAGAAGCTCCTTGAGCAAAATAAGAGAGGCCATTGTGGGCTTGGTCTGGAAGAATCGGATATGCGTTTGCGAGATCTCCTTATTTCGAAACCTCTATGAAGATTCTCGAAAGCTGCGATTTGGCGGATCACCGCTCCTCATTCTGAACTAGGCTGAGATACAGAATCAAGCGATTTTTTTTTCGGAACGAGCTTATGCAGGCATCGCCCGCCGACTAACGAGCTGTACAAAAATAAAGGTGGTCCGCTTACAATATTTATCTATCTGTCCGTTCATTTTATCGAACAGATTAGTCTTCGATGTTTTCGATAACGAGCTCGAACGAAAGATATTATGCGCTTTACAAATAGCCTGTCTTGTTTCTTTTTTTCTGTATTCATCATTTTTTCTCGCGATAGCGAAATAGGGACCCCATCGAGTCAGGTGGAGGAAGCGATGGCGGGCCGGCACGAGCTTCCTAACCGCAAGTCCCAATCCTCCTGACTCTAGCGGGAGATACGCTCGCTGGGGACCTCAAGTGAGTCCTTGGAAAATCCGGAGCGTCAAGCCACGGCTCGGATCGCTGTGCTCTATGCGCTTGTTACGAATTTCCTCAATCAAGGGGGAACCTATATGCGAGCGCGAGATTAGAAGGGTCACCTTCAGTCCCGGACGTCTTTTCTCGATTGTCTTCTGAGTGAGCTTTCGCTAACGAGCGGGCTAGAAGGATGTGACTTGAGCATGCGCCCCTCAGCGAGCGGCGACCAAGTGTCGCCGCGCGGGGATGTGTTTCACCAGCCAATCTCCCCAGAAGAACTTGAATTTGCATGCACCTGATGATAAAGGGAGCCCGCAGTCCTTACTGAGGTATCGTATGCCTATCTCCGGATCCATGCCGTCCTCTCTTCCAAGTTGAGCCGTCAAAAGCTCCGAAAATTATCACGCACGGTGTGAGCGGAGCCCGGAATACAGACGAGTGGTTGCAAACCATGGTCTTTCGAAAACACTCGTATTTTTCTACTCGGTCAAGGCTGATAGGCGCCAAAGTACGGATCGAGTTTCACGCGGCCATCCATTGACGTTCTTGAGCCTTCTGAGCGTGGGGATGATTTCCGTAGTACGCTTCAGAATACGGGTCAGCTCCTTTCGATCCTTCCTCCTTTGACACCGCAGCGATACAGGAATATCTTCGAAATTATAAACGGAGCGACTTTCGTAAGTCAGATGATTTTTCACGGCATTCGGGGATGAGCCCGGGCCTGGACTTCCTCTGGGCTCCGGGATACCTGTCGAAATTCCACCCTGATCGAAGTCAGGAGAGACAGCCTCTTGGTCGCTATTTTCATGAGAAGCGACTACAGCCAACTCACGGAAAATTCGGAAGAGGATTCGAGCTGACAGTCTGGAGCAAGTGGAGGATGATTAGTCGCTCGGTCGAAGGGACGGGCGGACCTCTGCATCAACATCGAATTGTATGTCATAGATCTTCCGCTCTGATTACGTGGCAGATTAGCCATGAGCGTATTGTTTCGATAGACTCATCTAATTAGGTACTGTTCGGAATCGATTCCTTCCCGAAAAGCAGGCGGGATCGGGGGGTTGAAGTAGGCGGCCATTCTGACTAGGAAATCCTCTCCGCAAGTTCTCCGAATGATGGAACTAGTGTAGAGTCGACTATTCGCTCATGGAAGTCGGTGGTGGTCTTCTTGGTGGTGGTCATCATGCATCGGAATGATAAACTCGCTTGATCGTGAGGAAGAAGGCCACGATGACTCACCTAGTCATATACATGTCGGCATTCGAATGCTAGCCGAGATCGTAAACAAATTACAAGCAGGCTCCGGCATCAAGACATCATTCAAGCGAGATGGAGTTGTCGCATATTCCAGAGAATATCCGGTTGCTGTCACTGTTTCTTGCATAGTCCCGGGAGCAATGTCCGAGCTTCCATTGTTCCCAGTAGCGATCCCAAGTTGGAGAGTTCTGCAATGAGTCCTGTCCTCAACTTCAGCCGAGTTGGTGGGCAAGATCCTCATCCCTATCGGAGAGATCGGATCTTTCGAGCGGCAACACTCAGCTTGAGCTAAACGGCGCACAGTGGTCAAAAATCAATTCCTAGGTGGACAAAATTATTTCGATGGTTTTTTCGATAGAGTTCCGTTTCCCGAATGAGGCCTGAGACTCGGAAAGGGTTTCCGGCCTCCAGCTCGCCCGCGGAGACGATATTTGAGGTCTTGAGGACGTTGTTCATTGAAATATCCCACCAACTTTATGCATGCAGATTTGAGAGAGACGAATGCTCCACGACTTGAATGATGGGTGCCTAACGGATAGGGACTGCCTTCTGGTTCATCGAATATCTTTATTCCAGGACGTTTGATACCTCAGTATGTACATGATAAGTGA
>NW_003805426.1:423974-424720 GCF_000255335.2 Galendromus occidentalis
CGTATCCGCAACGATGTGCCCATAGCTCCGCACGATTTGCACATCCATTTCATCGCTAGACGTCTCTATCGTCGTCCTCACAGGCTTCCCTGCTCAGCTCGCCGAAGCTGTCGTCCACGTCCGAGTCCCTAGAAAGATCGGAGCCTTCTGATTCAGTTTCGCTGTCCGTTTGCACTTCTGTATCAGACGAGATGTTGGAGCTTGGGGCTTCAATAGAGCTTGGGCTTCCGGTTCCAGGGGCGCACTCTTCCTACTCTGCGCAGGCTTTCGGAATTGCGCGATGACGGGATCCGATGTTATGAGAAGCATCGTCATTAGATCGGAGTTTGAGTGCTCCCGACTATCCTTCCTAGTGTGGTACTCCCGGAAATAGCGGGAGCTGTTGGATGTCGGATCGCCGAGATGACTCGCTTCGCCCCCGAATCGCGAGCACCGATCGGGATCCATATCCATGCTACTGTAAAAGAGGGAATCTCTCTCCACAATCGAAGCGGATCAAAGCCTGTAGCGAATTCTGCATCCCGGTATCTCCGCCTATGGTCACCCACGAGCAGTAAAAGAGAGGAAAAAATATTCTAAGACAGCCCAGGCCATCTCGTCTGAAGCATGCCCGGCTATAATTCGATGTCTCCGATTAAGACCTAAAATCAGCGAAAATTTGCCTTTTTTTTTTTAAAGTCCCTTAGCGCAAAAATGCGCAGAAATTGGAGATGTGCTCCGAAGAGCGGAAGGCTTGAGGAGCTTTT